>NW_010449122.1:0-1283 GCF_000710305.1 Buceros rhinoceros silvestris | reverse complement strand
CATCGAAAGGGTCTCTTGCGGCTAGCAGATGGGGTGAGGTTGGGTCTGGGGAGCCCCAGGCCATGGAGCTCCCGTGGGGCAGGGGGACGGGGTAAGGGGGTCTTCAGTAAAGGATGAGGGGACGTAGTGGGGTCCCCTGTGGGAGCATTACACAGGTGACGAGGACAGAGTTTGCTATGGGCTCCCCACCACGGTGACGAGGCAAAGGAGTCCTCTGTCACCAGCGTGCCGTTCAGGTGGAATCCCCTCATGGGGACATGGCAAGGGGGGCCTCTGTGGTCCAAATGGGATTTGAGGGACAATGATGGAGCCTGAGGTGGGATCTCACCCTTGGGATCCGGGTGAGGGGGTCCTCTGAGACTGGGATGAGGTTTGAAAGGCGACGATGGACTTCAAGGTGGGATCCACCTGCTGGGGCTCCTCTGTGAATGGGATGGGGTGTGAGCTGGAGGTCTTCCCATGGGGGCAAAGCAAACACCCCCTCTGTGCCTAAGATGAGGGCTGAGTGGGGATGATGGGGTTCGTGGTGGGGTCCCCACCAGCAAGGACAAGGTAATTGTGTTCTCTGTGACCAGGATGGGGTCTGAGGTGGGGTCCCCCAGTTTGGGGACAAGTCAAAGTGGTCTCCTCTGACTAGGACGGAGTATTAAGTGGAGCACCCCCCGCCAGGGGACAAGGGAAAGCTTACTCGTATGGCTAGGATGGGGTCTGAGGTGGGGTTCTCTCCTGCGGACAAGTCAAAGCTGTTCCTTGTGACCAGGATGGGGTATTAGGTGGCTTTCCCGTTTTGGGGACAAGGTGAGGATGACTCCTGTGCCCAGGATGGGGTTTTAGGGGAGACAAGGGCGCACAAGGCATGGATCTACTCTGTGCCCACACAGCTCCCCAAGGCGGGAAGTGACGCTGGCAGACGCTCTCTGTCCCCAGGGCAAGAGCAGCCCTGCAACTTGCCTCCCTGGTCACGCTGACGCCGAAGGTGGCCCCATGGCCAGGCCACGTGGGTTGCAGGAGGTGGCCCCACGTAGGCAGAAGCGAGCCCTTCGCCGGAGGAGAACCACCGCTGGACACCGACTGAGAGACAGTGCAGTCACCCATAAAGTAGAAAGCACTACTAAACAGCACTGCAGGGTGTAGTGTTTCCTACTTTATGGATGAGTGTACTGTGGGCTACGGAGAAGAGCGCACCGCTGCCGCCCCAGAGCCCATCACCAGCTGCCCGCGGCCCCGGAGCGGAGGACGGGCCATGCCGCGGCTTGCAGGAGGGTGCCGACGCTCGGCCACCC
>NW_010449121.1:0-1246 GCF_000710305.1 Buceros rhinoceros silvestris | reverse complement strand
TCTGTTTTCAATGAAAAATGAAAACACCAGGCACGTACATAAAGGCTGAATTAATCTTTGTAATTAAATGGAACATTACTTTGCTGTGAATGGTTTTAGCTTTCAGAATGTATTTCATGCTAATTTTTCAGTGAACTATAATTGTATTAATTTTTTATATTTTTAGAAGCTTGAAAATGATCTTCACAAAGTTATTGCAAGTCAAGTTGATATACAGAAAGTCTATGTTGGACTCATAAAACTTTATCGGGCGTGAGATATATGTTTTGTTTTGGTTTTTTTTACAGCAAGTACAATATGCCAATACTTAGTGTTGTTAGCAAGCCTACAAAACATCCAAATGACACTCTGATTGGGCAAAAAGGCCCTCAGAAGGCGCTCACATGCCAAGTTTGGTTGTCAGGTGAGGGTTTGTCTAGACTGGAAACAGGGATGCTTTGTAGCGTTGAAACACATGTGTGCGTTCACACGTTGGCAAGTCGTTATGCCAAGAGTGAGAGGTTGGTTGTTGTTATGTCTCTGTAGTAAACTGGCTTGCAGTGCTTCCGTTGTGACAGAAAGACACGCTGATGTCACACATCCTGACTGTGTGGCAGTCAGCTGAATTATCAGCAGAGGGAGCAGTCCCACTCCAGGTCCTCTGCCTCGGAGCCTGCTCTTTCTGCGGAGGTAGAGAACAGGTATCACGACTTACTCTAAAGCACGCTGCTTCTCTGCGTCTCCCCCTGCCACAGTCTCTCACTTTCAGTGGCAGGAGAGGAATCCTGCAGTGATGAGTTTTCTTAATTTACCTGACAGCCTAAGGCAGACTGAGTACGTAACTATGGCTGGGGAAATACCCCTTTTGCCCCTTTCCTTCCTGTCCATGCATTATTTAATATGCAAATTAGAGAAAGGAATTAAATGAGCTTTTAAACCATAAAAAGATGTGCACGATGTGTTTATGGTGGATTAATGTGCAATTACCACATGGCTGGTTCCTGTTCATTTGTCACATTTCATTTACTTTCCCCATAGGTGTATACACGCCTCCTGGAAGGCTGGTCTCTTAAACATGAGTTTTATCTCATCAAGGGGAAAATACTGCACTTAATTATCAAAGAGCAAGCCAGTCTTAGGAGAGTCTTCCACTTTCTTGTGCTGTATGAATAAGGAGTCTTCAAACTGCTGTTAAATATTACTCAAGGGAACAGAAAAGAGAACCAAAGGAGCAGGAGACTTCCAACAAGCAAATTTAGAAACCCGC
>NW_010449120.1:0-1284 GCF_000710305.1 Buceros rhinoceros silvestris | reverse complement strand
CTAGAAAACAGAAGGTGACACATGGCTTTCATTAAACACTGTCACTTTCTCTCAATGCACAAATTAAGTCCTTTCCTCAAGGAACAGCCACAGGTCAGAAACCAGGTCTCTGACTACAGCAGCAGAGGGGCTGAAATCAGCCTCTTCCTGAAGGAGCAGCTCTGAACAATTGCTTCACTGCTCTGGGAGGTGGAGCAGTACAGATGAACTGGTGTCATTACTCCCCTTTCTCAAAGCAGAGGAGATGCTTTGAGCAGGTGATTTAGATTTGTCACACCTCTGCCCAGGTTAGCAGCTCACAGTCTAACCTCCCTTTGCTTTGTGTCTTTGCTGAGCTAATGAAAAAACACTCCTTTGAGATATCACTGAAAGTCACAAAGTGGAAACAGAAAATGTATATAGGGAGCTGGATTATTTATTGGAAACAAATAGCTAAATGACCTTGGGCTGGAATCCTCACAGGCAGAACAGCCCACAGCATGGCTTCTTTCCTCCCTGGGCACTTAAGCTCTGCCACATGCTCGCATGTTTTCACGTTGTCTTTTCCTCTTTTCATACCACAGGAATGAACTGGAACAGTTACCACATGGCTCTGGTAAATCAATCACATGCTAACAAGGGTCACTCTTAAACAGAAGATGGGAACTCAGAAGCTGTCTCACAAGGAGACAGCAGAGTAAGAGGGTATGTCTTAGGCTTACAGAAATGCTCATCAGCAAAGCCTTTTCTTCACAGCTGCCCGGATTTCTAACAATGCCTTGATGCTGATTCACCCTACTGGGCTCACGTTTCTACTTGGCTGGCTTCACGCAGATGTGTGTTCTCAGGGATGTGACTCTGCCCTTTCTGGGATTCAGAACTGGGTGTGGGGGTTTTTTAAATGTGCAGAGATGGAGACTTTTCAGGAGGTGGGAGTGTGGCTTCTATGACATTTGCCTAGACAGTAAGGAGATTAACAGGAGAGGGAGAAAAAAATGAAATCTGCTGCTGGGCTCTGAATAGGAAATGATCTGTGAGTAAATTGAACAAGCTGGGATGCAGTAAATAGGCAATTAACATTCCTTATGGCAAAGCTGCACCTGTCAGCTGAAACACTAAAAAAGGAAACAAAGGGGAAACATCTCTTAAATGAGGTCAGAGACAAAGAGGACCCATTGTATGCTCCTCTTACTGACTTCATCAGCCTTCTGGCTGCATGTCAGCAAGAGGGATTAGTTATGGAGGCCTGCAAATGTACCCACACACGGAAACTGTGGAAGATATTACAGCAGAAAACAAACCTGG
>NW_010449119.1:0-1283 GCF_000710305.1 Buceros rhinoceros silvestris | reverse complement strand
CCTTAACAGGAGCAAACTTGAGAAAAAGCTGTTACATCTAGGACACCACTAGAGATAAAAGCCTTATTGCTAACGTACTGCACTGCAACTGCTAACTGTCAATGTCAATAAGTAAGGATGGTTTAAAAACATTTTCTTGACAATTTGAAGCTAAGCAAGGAGAACAAAACAGTGGATGGGAACATGCAGCTTATAAACACCTTTGTTGGTAAATCCAGGTGCCCTGTACCCATCAAAATCATCACTCCAAGAGCAAAAAATGACAAAAATAAAAGTTTGGTTACCTACAAAAAATTAGACATGAAGTTGACTATTCTAAATCTGTTTATTTTATGGAAAATTATGCGCATCATATTCTGCAGTTTATTTTTAACCCCTACAGGTCTAAGGTCTAACAGGAAATTAGTACTCACAGTTTGAGTCAGATCTTTGTAGATCCAGTACTGTAATACAAGGTGGTCTTTATATTGTGTTAATACTAGCATTTGCAGTTTAACTACAGTCTTATATTCAACTTCAATAAAAACTTAAGGATAGTTTGTTTGCACAGATTTATTACTTATAGTCCACATTTTTAATGCAAGCATTCTACTGAGAGTGTGGCGGAGAGATCTTTTCAGTCCTGAAACCTGTGTATGCAATCTAGAAACAAGGCCTCCACAAAACGCATGCAATTCTATTTCTTTTATTATTTTAGTAAATAGCACCTTTAAATGGAACATGACAAACTAGTAAAAAAACCTGTCCATTCTTTGCATCTAGAATATATCTTATTTCTGTGCTGGCTTTATAGAATCTCTCCATCCACCATATCGAAGTAGTTTAAGCATTGCATTACAAAAGATCTAACTAGCCAAATGTAGAAACAGAATTGAAAAGTGAAGTCAATGAACATTGCATAAGATTTGAAAGCACCTTAGTATTCTAGAAAAATTGCAAGTATACCACGAGAAGTTTATTTTCTGTCTGCTTTAGCATCCAGCTGCATTAAACATCCTGCTATCTGGAAGAGCAGCAGCCTTTATTAATAGATCTCTAGTCTGAAAAATACAGAACAGTAATGGGCATAGTCTAATAAATAGTCTATTAACCCTAAATAAAGGTGAATTGATCTACAAATTTTATCATAGAGAGAATTTTAGAGTGCAAATTGCTAAGAAAGATGAGTATCTATGCTAAAGAGCAGCCATTTTACAGGACTATTACCTTGTCCAGGTCTTACGGTTGCAGATGTTCCAGCAGATGGCAGTTCAGTCTCCTGCCAATTAATTATAAATAACATT
>NW_010449118.1:0-1285 GCF_000710305.1 Buceros rhinoceros silvestris | reverse complement strand
CCAGATGTGCAATATGAATGCCAAAGAAGCTGATTAAAAGGGAGTTAGTTCATTTAAAATAAATAATTCAAAAAAAGGCGACTGTTTTTTTCCAGTGGTGTATTGCACAAGAGAAAAGCCACTTTGGATAAAGTACACTTACCAATATCAGTTTTCAGAGCCGAGCATAACTGGAGTTTGGTTTTAGATGGAAGAAGGCTGCATTATGTGCTTATTGATGAATAACATCCCAGCCTAGTGCTAACTGCAGTCATGTAACAAATAAAATAACTCAGCAAGCTTCAGAAAGAAGCTGTCCGTAAATAACCTTACAGCACTTCTACAGCTGTCTGGCTGTAGGTCTGCATGTTGCAGTATCAAGGCCCAAGTATCGATAAGGTGTTTTGACCTCACTCTCTTCCATGCTGGCTTTGACCAAGAGATAAGTGGGTGTACAAAGTGTAATGATCCGTATTTGAGACTGGTGACAATTTGCTTTGTAGAATGGGTTAAGGAATAGCAGCTGGAAGAGGAAGAGAAGAGTCGTCTGATAGGTAAAACTGTCAGGATCGTGTAAACATAGGTCATGCGCGATGACGTGCATGGCCTGGTCTGTACTGCTGTGATGGGCTAGAGGTCACTCACAGAGTATCTCCAGCTGCGGTATGCTTTGCTCTTGCTGTGACTGGAGGGTCAGGGTGGTGTTTAATGTGATGGATCTGGAGCTGGTGTGCAGTAGCCTTGCTCCACTGGCATCAGCAGGATGACTTCACTTCAGCTGAAAATCTCTCGCCATGTATCTGACTTTTCTCTTGGGCTGCAGTAATCTGTGAGAACTGGCTTGCTGCTTCACTGCTAATGAGGTGAAACACAGGAAAAAAGCTTGTCATTAGCTGAGGAAACAAGCGATTTCTTCGGAATTTCTGTTAATGCTGCAATCAACAGTATATGAGACAGCATTTTAACTTCTACTTTCACAGAAAAATGAAGGAAGCGGTAATGTCTGCAGTATTTTTTGAGATTTCCATGTAAATTGATTGTTAAGTACCAGTTGCTGCATATCAGTGAAAGTTATTCTGCTACCCATCTTCCCTGTGTTTTGGGGCCAGGGGACAAACCATCATTTACAGCATGGTCTGCCTTTTCACAGGAAGTCAAGGTTTATGGCAGAGGGAATCCAATTAAAGTTGTAGCTGTCGACTGCGGGTTGAAGCACAACATCATCCGTCTGCTAGTAAAGGTAGGTCAGTGCTTTATGTCCTTTTTCTCTCATTTTGCTTTGGTAAGATTCTTGCCTGTGCTCCAG
>NW_010449117.1:0-1285 GCF_000710305.1 Buceros rhinoceros silvestris | reverse complement strand
GCAAGCGGTGTGAATGACAGCGCTGCCGTCACGCTAATACAGTCGCTATCTGTGTGCTCATGATATAACGCACTTCAAGGGCTCGAATAAATTAACATTTATAGGGCTTTGGTGGCTAAGAGTGGGCTCAGGGAGTTGCCTTCGCTGGAGGAAGGACTGTGAACAGTGGAGGAGGGCAGCCTGGCCTTGGGGAGTGTATATCCCATCCTCTGTACAAGCTGTGTCATAGAGGTCTTTCATAAATGGAGGAAGCTCTGACTTATCAGAGGTTTTCGCTGCCCACAGTAATCCCCTGGTATTGTGAGGTCTGTGGGGATGAGGGACAGGAGGGTGACGGCTTGACCCGACCTTTTCCAAGGCTGGCAGGCACCGGGGCTGGTCCTATCCCTTGGGGAAGGGGAAGGTTTCTCCTCCCTCCCTCTGCTGGGCTCAACACAGGCAGTGCCCCGAAGATAACAGTGACTCTGTTGGGTGTGTGGCTGCTCTGTTAAAAGCAGTTTTACAGCCCTGGCACCCCTGTTCCTTTGCTCTCTCCTCTTCCAGCTTTCACCACGCTGCTGGCTGATCATGCTTTCTTGTTTTCTTGATGCTTAACTGTTGACATGTAGGTGCAGCCCAGCTTTACTCGTCAGAAGGTGCAGGATGCTCATTTCCCTGTTGTGGCTTTGGACTAGTATTTGGAGAGTCACCTCTATCACCCCCTAAATATCCCTGTTTCAACACATTGGACTCCGGGGCCTCTCCCAGTGCTAGGTGTGTATTGCAAAGCTGACGCAGCACCTGGAAGCAACTCCAAGACACAAGAATCTCAGCTTGTCCCTTTGATATAGAGGGATCAAAGGGAAGAACTAGAGAAAATGAACTTAATGGCTCAAAAACCAGCAGGCAAACAGCAAGAGGCCCCAACTTCTGATTATTAAAATCCCAAGGCTTTGAGCTGCCTCCTACTCTTGGTTTACTAATAGCTAGGGAAGACTGTTCTGCAAACAGTTTGTGACTAGCCTTACATTTGACTCAAGGCAGGAGCTTCGCTGTCCCTCTCTGTGCAGGCAGGTTTGCTTCGTGCAAGCGAGTCGGCTTCACGCTCCAGCAGAAAGTTATGCTTTTCCCCTGTAAACTAGAAAGTCGTCCGTAATCAGAGAATAAATCACATCTGCACAGCGCCATCATTCCCCAAAACCATTACAGTGTGTCGAAGGTGAGACTGGTAGGGCCACGCGTAGCGAAAGCAGATAAATATTTCGGGGTCTCTTTTAAACTTTGCCAATGAAATATCAAATAAATA
>NW_010449116.1:0-1280 GCF_000710305.1 Buceros rhinoceros silvestris | reverse complement strand
TCTATTTAACCTACATTTAAGGCTTGCTCAGACTCTAAATGGTCTGGTATTCTAAAAGTAAGAAAAAATAAAAGATGTCAATTTACATGTAGAAAAGTACAAATACAAAAATGGCATTACTTCACAGTATGGTTATATAAAAAATTGTCACAGTGATAAACTGTGGCTTCAGGAGGCTTCAGGAACTGATAGAAAAGTAAATCAAGTTCCAGGAATTCTGATAATATTTTATGCAAAAGAAGGTTAAGCAGTAACATGATCATGATCTGCAGTAGCTTTTAACAGGAAAGAAGATAGCTTAGCTGACTACAACAGCAAAAGCTGCAATGAAAAATTTCAAGATAGAAGGATGAAGACTACATATAAGGTAAACATTTTTAGGAGTGGAATGTTAGGGAGCAGTGAGGGTCAGCTAATCCCAAAGGGATGGGAATCCAGGAACCAAGGCTGACTCTTTGCAGACTGTGCCCTTGCTGATGGGGAGCAGTCCTGCAAAGACTGAACACAGGGGCAGAGCTGAGGACAGGTAACAGGGTCCGTAGACACAACAGTGAGCAACCACCAGAGTTCCAGAGTCCAGAGTCATTCCAAGACCCCACCTGGGAGAAAAAGGAGAAGGAATCAGGCTCAGATGAAGGCAAGTCAAATCATTGGGCTGAGGAGTATATCCAGGCAGGAACAGGTTTGTGGACCGGCACTTCAACAATGTTGCTGGGGCAGGGACTCATAGCCCTGGAGCTGAGATGAAATGAGGCCCCAGCTTCACGTGCAGGGGTGGCTTAGGATCCCAGGTGATGCTGTTAATGCACTTATGGATGTGCCAAGATGTTATGAATTCTCCACCACTTTAAGATATTTCAAGCGATATTGATATTGTAACTCAGCCAGGATTTGTCACGTACTATTTTTTCAAACATATTGAACATGGTTCCTTTGCTGACACAGCTTTCTAGGTAATTACAATTCTGCTCAACTGGCATTAATATGTATAATTAGAATAACATTTATAGCATTGAATATACTGTAAATGGATACCTTTGCACCACTTTCAGATGAGAATTACCCTTGTGTTTTATGCAATAATGTGCAATTGATTCAGTTTAGAAATGTTAGTGTCTTTTGTTTCCTGTCTTACTGATCATGCATTAGATAAATTCAAAAGCTTTTGCTGAGATGCAAAGATGAAAACTCTGCACCGGAAAAAACCATTTTCTTAGCCAAGTGAAGTTCCTCAGTAATTCAGGTGAGACAATACAGATGTTTCATACGGTTTCTTTGAA
>NW_010449115.1:0-1280 GCF_000710305.1 Buceros rhinoceros silvestris | reverse complement strand
CCATCACTGTCCCACTGAGCCTCTGTTTCCAACACTGGTTTACAGAGATCATCCAGAAGAAGCTGTTCCTTCATTTGATGAGAATGTGTTCAGTCAAAGCCAGACATGCAATTTTAGTGGCACAGATTAATTTGGCTTAATGCTGCATAGTCATCTAGATGCCAATTTTTCCGAATCTTGCAGTAACTACGTGGTTTCCATCAGAGTTTAATATTCATGTATGAAACTGTTTTCCTTAGCAATCAATCCTTGTCATTGTCACTGTATTTAATGAAAGTCATGCTGTAAATAATACTACGAGTCACAAGCTGAGGCATCATAGTACAACCTTCCAATGCACAAGACACAGCTACATCAGGTAAGAAAACAAGTTAACCATCACTCCAAGTGCTGTACCCAGTGCAAGGTACAAGATTTTGAGCTCAGGTATTTATACAGGAAGAGCTTCTGATGCCATGGACCTTCTGATGGAACAGGCTGCCAGGCACTGCAAGAAGTCAGCCAGAACCTATTTCAAACAGGCCTCCCCATAAGTATGTCTTTACCTTTAAAGGGAACATGAAATCTCTATGTGCCCAAGAAAGAAATCTACACTGACAGTAGGGACACCATTTCCCCTCCGTTTCTACTTAAAGGACAGAGAATATATCCAACCACTGGTCTCATTCTCTCCATGTCATACAAGAGACAAAAATGAGTCTCGGAAAGAAATCAGTTCACAATTCACTTGACCTTGTTGACTGGCAGAACATTCCCTCCCTGCTGAGGGCTAAATTCCCTCCAGGGTGGAAGGTGGTTGAGCCACATTGAGGCAATGAGGCAACACAGGACTGGTCCAAATACAGCCCTTTACGCAAGACTAGGTAGGCACTCAGGTAACAAGGGAATAGTTAAAGTCTTCAAAGGAGTTTGTCAGTCTGCACAATTTCAGTGAGAATTCCATCCAGGCAGGTGTATGGTGTATATGACTCACTTTTAGCTGGTGGAGGAAAGTACTGGAAGTACCTTCCAGCAGTAAACCTCAGAGCATTGGTAAGCCCACACCATTTCTGCAGGCAGAAGGTGATCTGGATTTCTGGGAATCCCAAGAAAACTCTAGCTAAGGGCATGTGAGGTTCACTCCTCTGACTCTACAGCACGTTTGTTTTTCGAAGGGGTTTTCAAAGTGGTATCCAAGTCCCCATATGTATTTCCCCTTGCCTCACTGAGAAACTGGCAAATACCACACCAACTTCACAGAAAAATGAGCTAAGGCACAATAACTGGTAAGATGACACAAG
>NW_010449114.1:0-1284 GCF_000710305.1 Buceros rhinoceros silvestris | reverse complement strand
CAGAGATTGCTCCTGCCCGTCTCGGCCGTTTTGCTTTCCTTTTAATTCAAATGTCTTTAACGATGCTGAATTCTCGTTATGCCGCCTAGTAACAATACTATGGTTTTTTTTCCTGCAGTGGACCGCAGTTCGAAGAGGAGACAGGTGAAACCTTTGGCAGCTTCACTGCTGGAAGCTTTAGATTATGATAGCTCTGATGACAGTGATTTTAAAGTTGGAGATGCTTCAGGTAAATATGCTTACTAATCTCCTTAGTCATGCAAATATGCTTATTAATCTCCTTGGTTCAGAGTTATATGAGTTTTCTTCTGTCGTTGCTCATTTAATATCATATGGGAGATAGAATGATGTTAGTGAACTGTTGGGACTTGGAGATACTTGAAATTCAGTGACTTGATTGGATAACTGGAAGTACTTAACGCTGTGGATAAGAAACAACTGATTAACCAAAACATCCATACAATACTTCAATGGCAATTAATTTTTTCTCAGTAGAAAACTTATGATTATCGAACAAGTTTTGGCAGAAGCATTTGAGACGCTTCTGAGCTTCTGTTTTAGCTATATCAATTGCTTTTTATTTCTTCATTGTAGAGATAGTTTTTGAAATATTCACTGCATTTAATTTTGAAATAAGAATATTGCAAAGCCATTTTGTTTTGAATCAGTCTGGATAATAGTTTCTTGTGGACTTAAGAACTTGCCTGTTTCTGAAGGTTAATTCCACTCAGTGAGTGAAAACCTTAAGCAGAAAGATAATCTGTTCAGGTTTTTGTTTTTTACAATAGACAAACTTAAGGTGTCCATTCAGATAGCTATGCAGAAAGTTGTATGCATTTCCTAGTAGAAGGAAGTCCTTGCCTCAGAGTGTTTTTGTTCTGCAGCCTTTTCTGTGTGTGCAGATTCCTATATCTGCAGTGAACATCCACAGAAACTGAAAGTAAACAATATGCCAAACAAATGAATAAATTCAAGTATATTGGAGGGAAGGGAAAGAAGGGGCAGGATCATGTTTGTGAATAAATTGCACATTGAATATTGTGTAGCATTGCTCAGGGAAATAGGCAATGAGATGCAAGGTGTGTAAATGTGAGGGAAGCATTATGACAGCTTGTCAAATAACTTCAGTTTTATTTCTTCTCTGGGGACTCTGATCTATGTTTTCATGAGAATGTATGATGCAAAAATATTCCCCATCTTTATTTAAAAGGCTTATTTTTTAACATCTGGCAAGCTCCTCCTTACTAATGAGCTTAATTACTTAATAGTAATTTCTCCAGTGCC
>NW_010449113.1:0-1286 GCF_000710305.1 Buceros rhinoceros silvestris | reverse complement strand
GCTGCGGTTGGGGCTGGCGAGCCGTGAATCAGTGCGCTGCCGCTGCACACTGCAGGTGCGGTTTTTCCAGCCGGGGCCTGCAGCACCACTCTGCAATCTGCCGGCTTCCTGCGCCTGCTGCTGGGGCGACCCGTGCTCGTGCTCAGGCATATCTGTGGAGATGTTTCAGGTCTGGGGGAGGTTTCTCCTGGTTTATGGTGAACTGTTGTTTTCCTTCCGTGTTAGAAATGGGGAGTGACGTCTCTGATTACCTTGAGGAAGAAAAACAGAATAACAAAATGGATGGAGGGGATTTATTTGCCAGATCCCTCTATAGAGTCCAGGGACACGAATAATATACAACGGTGGAGAAAATACGACCCCCCTGGGGCTTCTGTCTGGTTGGCTCCAGGGCTGTGTGACAGTGGGAGTGCCCGTGCGAATGCCTCCTCATGCTGTTTCTTCTCTCCCCTCTCTGGAATCCCTAGGTTGTGGTGGGCATTAACGCATTCACTGACGCCAGGGCTTGATCCGGTCCTTAGAAATTTCTCCTAGAAGGGATCATATCACGAGGCGTAACCTGTCCTTTTTGTTCTTTTCTGCCTCGTTGCGTGTAAACACAGATCTCTCTGCTAAAATAAGAGGCAGAACCCAGCAACATAACGCCTGAATTTACAGCCCCTTTTTCCTGGCAGATCTCTAGGACTGAGGAGCCATCTGCTCCCTTGGCACACCTGGGAAATGGTGAATTCAGTTCACGTTCAGTGCTGGCGATTTTCGTATTCGGAGCTGCATGACTTGAAGAGAGTGGCCGAGGCTGTCGGGTGCCTCTGGGGCCGGCGGAGCTGACCTGCGTGGCCTCTGGAAGGCTCGCTCTGCAGCGTGCCATGGCTCACCTGAGGGTTCTCTCCGTGCAGGCCGGGAGGTCGTTCCTAATGCCCGCAGCGCGGGGATGCTGCTGGGGGCAGATTGCGATTACTCTCCTAATCCCCTAAATGGGACACTGCAGCAGAAGGTTGTGGAGTTCTCCGCAAAGCAGCCTGGTTAAAAATGGATTTTGTGTGTGGCTGTCCTTGCTGGAGGGGCTCCTCTTCCGCTCTGCCCAGCACCCATCGCCCTCCCTTCGTGGTGGCGCGGGCTGTTCTCCTGGTTTCACACAGCCTGCTCCACCCATGTGCCTGGTTCCGGCGTGTGTTATCCTACTCTCATTAAAGCTGGAGAGAATTAACGCGGCCCCTTCTGCTCTCTGCTCGCCCCGGCTGTGTTCGCAGTCACGGGCGGTGGTGCAGGCTCCTAGCTAGCTGCTC
>NW_010449112.1:0-1279 GCF_000710305.1 Buceros rhinoceros silvestris | reverse complement strand
CTAAATGGGTGGCTGTGAGGAAGGCAGCACAGCTTCTCAAAGGTGTCTCAGCATGATTAGCTGATCTTAACATCACACAGCAAATACGAGAGTACAACTGTGAGTGCTTTTTGTGGAACTGGAGCAAACATCTGACTCGCCGTGCATATCTGTTGGCTCCCTGGGAGTTCTCGAAACTTACAGGACTGTGACTTAAAAGACCGACAAGCTTTTAAAGGAAAGGAACAAAGGCTAAAAGGCTTTTATATAGGCTGAAGGTGTAAAATCAGAAAGGTTTGAAGTGAATACGAGAGACTGGCTGGACCTCCTTCTAACACCTTCTGCATTTTACAACGGTGTGATGTCTATCTTAATAGGGAATGGGAGCAGCACAGTATAATATTAGTATGTTAGTGATGCTGAAGGCAGTCTTTGATGAAAATACATAGGCTGATGTCTTGGATAATGTACTGAAGAAGATTTGTATTCTAACTTCAGATAATGGTTGCCTAACACTAAACCTAGTAACTTACTAAGCATAAAAGCACTGCTCCTCGTTTATGTGTGCAGAATAGAGAAAACCTGGACTCAGACTGCAAACCATGCACATATGTCGTGGTTTGACCCAGCTGGCAACCAAGCACCGTGTGGCTTCTCGCTCACCCTTTCTATATATGGGGAGTGGGGGAGGCAGGAGGAGAAAAGAGGTACAAGTAAAGCTGCGTGGGTTAAACTAAGAACAGTTTACTGGAACAACACAAAGACAGTGAAAAAATAGTGATAACAGTAACATACTGAGTGACACACCACAGACTGCTCACCAGTGCCACCACACCACACCACGCTGAGGCCATCCAAGATGTGTCATGCCGCTCTTTGAAGCTGCCTGCCCTCCCTGGCCAGCCCCTCTTATATACACTGGGCATGACGTCAGCATGGTATCGAATACCCCATGGGCTTATTCAGCCCAGCTATCCTGGCTGTAGAAATTATCCCTATCCTAGTGGATCCCAGGAGAAGCAAAAAGCCAAGATGGATGAGAGGAGGATCAGGATATGGTGATCAGAAAACCTGGGTTCTACTGCAGAACTGCTACTGTATTAGCTTTCATCTGGATTTTATCTCTTTTCTTTCTTTATGGTCTCTTTTCCCAGTTTTTAATGTTTGTTTCACTTATGCTGAGAAAATATCATGAGATAAAGTTTCCATTTGCAAGATGGAGTAAAAGAGGGGTAGTGATTATTTTCTATGGCCACTAAGGAAGGGCTAAAAGAATAAAATTCATTAAAAAAAAAAAAAA
>NW_010449111.1:0-1262 GCF_000710305.1 Buceros rhinoceros silvestris | reverse complement strand
AACATTGGCAGACTTAATAGAGTGACTGCGTGACTGAGGACCTAAGAGAGTGTCACCCACAAGGATGACGTGGAAAATCATATTTTGGGGCCTGGAGTCACTAAAAGCTCTGCGGTGAGCAGAGACCACCAAGGAAGAACAGGAATTAATATGAGGACAGAGAGGCTCTTTGACTATACTAGGAGTGAGCTTGCAGGGTGGAAACTGGGGCTACCTTCTGTCTGAGAGCCTGGGTCGAGCAGTGGACAGTGCTCCTCGTTCTTCTGAGTGTGTTTTAGTCTCAGTAGCAGATGATCAGAGGAGCCCAGAGGCCTGTCAGCACCCTGACAAGGTCTGCAAAGCTAATGGACAAACTTTATCCTAACAGACAAAAAAGCTGTCTCGGGTATTGGGAGTAACCCCACCTGAGTTAAATGACCCTTTTGAGAAGAAAGGTACCTTAGCATGGACAATCTTGTGCTAAAGGCACTGTTGCTTCTTCAAGATGACTCCTGTGTAGTGCTACATCATTTCACATTATTACCAGTTTTGCCATTTCCCAACACAAGCCGTTCTAGGCGATAGAGACTTCATCCCAAGCTGCTACAGCGCACCATTTGTTGTGCCGTCTCCAAGAAGACACAAATATACACCAAGACGGCAAAAATAATCCTCCGAGGAAGTTAGAAACAGCGAAGGAGCAATGAGGATGGATGAGGTATCCTAGGAGACCGTTACACGTGTTGCTGAAAACTGCCTATGACAGAACTATGAACGGTGTCAGGATCTTGGTGGGAGAAAAAACAGGCTGACACTGTGCTTTGCGTTGGCTTTTTTGCTGTGCATTAGGGTTGGGGTTTTTCCCCTGTAGTTCTCCCTGCCCTCCCCCAAGTGCAAGCAGGAGTTTCAGACGCAGAAAGGCAAGATTGTGTCTGCGTGATGACTGGCAAGTGCCAGTGCCATTCCCTTTTTCTTTGCTCTGTTTGCAGGTTATTAAATGCAAAGCAGCAGTAATGTGGGAAGCCAATAAACCGTTTTCTATTGAGGAAGTGGAAGTTGCTCCACCAAAAGCACATGAAGTTCGCATAAAGGTACTGAAAATAAAATTTGAAACAACTGTTATGACATGCATTCAATCTTGCTGATCATCAGAATTATTTCTATTGATTTTTAGGATCCGGTCAGAAAACATTCACTAGATGAGTAGTTACTAGCAGTGATCACCTGTGGAACGTGCTTCAACTTCTACATTTGATCATGACGATCTTTAAAAAAAAAAAAAA
>NW_010449110.1:0-1284 GCF_000710305.1 Buceros rhinoceros silvestris | reverse complement strand
CCGTTCCTGGACCCCCAGGCGGCTCAGCCTGCCTACCAGCAGCAGCCGCAGCTCGCTCCTTGCCAGTATGAAATGAAGCAGTTCCTGGAGTGTGCGCAGAACCAGGCTGACCTCAAGCTGTGCGAGGGCTTCAGCGAGGTCCTGAAGCAGTGCCGGTTTGCTAACGGTGAGTGGGGCTGTTGACGCGGCTGCCGGGCGCTGCTATACAAGCTCACTGGCGAGATGATGGTCGGAATGTCCCGCTCTGCTGAGAATCCAGCCTGGCCTGGGAGAAAGGCGGCTCAGCAGCAGCGCAGGGTGGGTTCAGCACCTCCCGGCAGTGAGGGGAGAGAGAGCACCTTCCCTTACAGCTGCCTGTAGCGATTCCAGACTTAACGTGATTAACTGTGGTAACCTCTTACCTTTCAGGTTTAGCCTAAGCTCCAGAACGAGGCTGCTGAAGACCAGCTTAGAAGAACTGACCTATGAATGAGAAAAAAAAAGTGTCAGTAATAAAGTCTAAAGCTGTCTGATGTCTTGTTAGTTCATGTATTCACACTATCGTCCTCCTCATGGCTTGATTGCTGCCCTTGCCGCTGCAGCTGTGATACACCTCACGCCGCTGATTAATTAGCACAAAACGAAAGAACCAATAAAGCAGAACGAGCTAATTGGAGTTACTGGGTTTGCTGATCGCTGTGTTGAATGTAAGTGACGTGGTGCATCAATAAAGTTCTCTTGCTGGAAGTGCTTTACGTGGGCTGTGGAGGGGAGTCTGAAGGGTGTGCAGGCAGGAAGGGATGCGGGCCGGCTGCTGGAGCGCCGGGAGGCCAGCAACACCCAGCGGCTCTCTGTGCTCCCACACAGCTCCTGTTTGCACATCTGAACCCCAGAGGCAACTTCTCATGGCAAAATACGTGGTGTAAGGAAAGCTGTGTCTGTTCTGCGTGCAGCAGGTCTTGGTGCCCCAAGGGCCTCCCCTCATGCTTCAAGAAACAAGCTCAAGACATTCTAAGAAGCACCTTCCCTCTGCTCCCAGAGGATGGCAGCTGTGGGCCAGACCTGAGCGTGCCTGGGTGCTGCCAAGGTAACACCCTCTGCACCAGACACAGAGCTCCCAGGAACGAGCCAAGGCTGTAGTTTTCTCCTTCCATCTCCTGGTCCGAGTCCTGGACTGAAACAGAAGGTGGTCCAGGGGGCTCTGGCCTTCTCCTCGCGCCTGCCTTAGGCAAGTGACAAAGCTACTGCTGCCATGTGAAAACCCCCAGTAAAGCTCCATTTAAAGAATATTTCCTGATGCAGAGT
>NW_010449109.1:0-1272 GCF_000710305.1 Buceros rhinoceros silvestris | reverse complement strand
GATCTTTAAAGGTCCTTCCAACCCAAACCATCCCATGATTTGATGGAGAAGAAATTGGATGTGGACATCCCTTTATCAAAGCCGGTCTCCAAATTAGGAGACACTGGGGTGCAACAGAGGGGGCCTGGAAGGTTTAAACATCACTGTTTTCTGTTCTGCTCCGTGGTTGAAGTACCGTATCACTTGAAATGTGAAAGTGAGTTGTGCTGGAAGTACTCGTACCTTCCAAAGGCATCAACAACCTGGTGGTGTGTTGCGTTGGGCTGGAAGCTGCTGAAGAAGTCTCTGCTGAAGGCTGTGTGGTTAATCTGAGCTGTTTGTCCTGGCTAAAGGGCAATCCCAGCTAAGGGATGGCTGTTTTTTCTCCCCTTCCAGACATGCTGTTTGCATATTCTACCTTGTTCTCCGTGCCCTGGACACTGTAGAGGATGACATGACCATCAGCTTGGATGTGAAGGTCCCGATGCTACATGAGTTTCACACCTATCTCTATCAACCAGAGTGGAAATATACAGAGAGCAAGGAAGAGCACCGGCAGGTGCTTGAGGACTTCCCAACGGTAAGACATCCATCTCCTTGTTTCAGCTGCCTTGCATCACCTCAGTGTGCTTGCTGATTTCTCCACCTGAGCTCGTTCACTCCCTGGTGAGCCAATAGCTCTTAGGAAGAGCTACATCACCCAGGGCTGGATGCAGAGCTGGAGTGAGAAACCCAAACATTGTGCAACTCTGTACGTGAGCCAGAGATAATCTGTCTGTGGAAAAGCGCCAGCTCTAAAAAGTGGCTTTCTGTCTCCTCCTGTTGGAAGAGTAAACAACTGTTGCGTTGTGAAGAGCAGTTTGGAATCATTGCCCAACGCTGTGTGTTACCCGGGTTGGGTGTCCTGTGACCCCTAACAGATAACGAGAGGAGGAGAGCTTGTCTGGCATCGGACTTACGAATGGACCAGTGTTTGCAGCAGTCCTGCAGGATCTGCTCTCGAGCTACTGGGCTTTGACACGCCTATGAGATAAAAGCACCCTCAGAGCTAGGAACAATATTGCCCAAAGTCTTACTGCTTCGAGGACCCTTCTAAAAGGAATCCACAAAGAGTCCCCACTAACAAGGTATAGCAGTGTTGGAGCCTGTTCTCTGACCTGGAGGCCGATTTGAGAACATCTGGCCGTGTCCAAGCCGTTCAACTCTCTCAGCATCCAAGAGAGTGTGGTTGCATCCCAGACTGTCCTTGAGAAGTGGTTTCTGGCCCATGCTACTTCCCAAGCGCCACTTGGG
>NW_010449108.1:0-1282 GCF_000710305.1 Buceros rhinoceros silvestris | reverse complement strand
GCTTGCAACTGGCGCTTTGTGTGCTTGTCCCCAAGGTGGTATCTGCGGGCCCTGCTTGCCTTCTCTCATCCTAACTCCCAAACTTGCATTTATGTTCCATTGCTCCCTCTTCTGAGGTCGCAGGAGCTGTCTGGAGTGCGGGGCTAGATCTCAACATGTTTCATATTTGTGCAATTTGAAGTGTCTCGTATTTCTGCACTTGAAGTATTTCCCTAAACATCTATTCAAGTCCATACATTTAAAATGTAAATAAAGCTGCAACAACAAAACACTCGACCCGCTGGGTTTGTTTTACTCTGAACACAAGCTGCTTTCCGCTCCAGCACTCGCTTTGTCCTGGGTGTCTCTTGTGTGTGCAGCTCCTTCCTCTCTGTGGACTTTGTTTTGGTTTTGTTCTAGTTTTCTTCCATCATTTTTCTTTTTAGTTTTGGCTCTTCCACGTTGTGTTTTCCTCAGAGCACAGGCAGGAATTTGCCAGTTGTTTGAAAACATTAAATGCTGCTGGTTCATCCAGCTCATAGCCTGCAGAGGGCAAACCCAGGAGCTGTTCAGAGGAGCTGTCAGCTCAGGTTCTGCTGTCAGTGGCAGCAGCTTTACAGTCAGGCTGGAGAGTGTCAGTAGAAGACCTGCATCTTCTGTGGAGGCTTCATTGAAAGGGCAAGGGTGCAAACAGGCTTCTTCACCGTGGCAGGGGCAGGCCCTAAAGCAATGGTACTAGCTTGGAAATTTAGAGCTGGATTTCTATTTTTTTTCCTCTTTTAGTTTGTGATCTAATTCCAAGTAAAATCATAGTGGATAAGGCTGTCATGTCAGTAGCAGAATTCCCTTCTCTGGGGTCCCAGGACTCCAGCCCAGCATGGAGCAAGGACTCCAGAGCATCCAGATTAGAACTGAGTTTCTGTTTGAGTTTGTAGCAGCAGTTCTGCCCCTGAAACTCCCCTGATCCTCACCAGCCCCTGAGTTCCAGACCAGCCCTTAAGGGTGTCGTATCACAAGACTTGTGGTGAATTTGTCATCGCAGACCTTGCATCCATGAACGTTTTTTTGCCATTTTCTTAATGCTTTGCTTCTGTCTTGCTTCCCCCACCCCTTCCCTCCCCTTCCTCCCCTCCTCTCTCACTGCACCTGCTGCCTCTCCTTACTGGGTTTGTTCTGGAAAGCTACAGTCTGTGTGACAGCAATGATCTTCCACTGTGCGAAGCCTACTGGAGACAAGACTTTGCCCCGCTGTCCCCTGAGAGCCTCTCCATGCCTCTGACAGCTGCTGCAGCAGAGCAGGGCG
>NW_010449107.1:0-1279 GCF_000710305.1 Buceros rhinoceros silvestris | reverse complement strand
AAAAAAAAAAAAAGATTTTTGGGTGTTGGAAAATGTTCATCTCCAAAGCAAATGAAAGAGGAACGGACTTCAGCCTTGTACATCCAGGGAGAGCAACGGGAGCAGTGACAAAGTCAGAGGGAAGTGGAGGTAGATGTAATTGGAAATGCCCAAAGCACAACACATTTCGTAGACGCTTCTGTCTATCTGAAGACCTAATGTATTTGGACTTTGGAGAGAAAGTAAGTGGTATGTTCTCACATGAGGAATTAGTAGTGAAACTATGGAAGGTAATCATTAGGTCAAGTATTTTTCAGGGAATAGGAAGCTGGCTGGAGCAGAGGTAGTAGCAGTGTGATAGGAACTGAACTTCCGGAGGTGAAACAGGTTGTTTGAAAATAGAGAAAATAGTCCATTAGCTGTGGAAATTACGTGCAGGTCATCACAGAAATGAGCTTTTGCAAACAGCCTTTCAGGAGGCGCTGGGGAAAGCACAGGCACAGACAATGATCTTGGTTTTATGTATTGCTTGATAAATTTAGGAAGTGTTTTACAGGTAACTGGGGATTAGTAGCAGCGGACTACCCAGAGTGTCCCCAGAGGTCTATGCCAATCCTTTATTCCCTGCCTCTCCACTTTCAGATGATGCGTTGGCTGTTCCTGTCGACAGGCACTTGGCCGTGGACAGCACCTTACCCTGAAAAGAGCAGGAGAAATGGGGGCAGTGTCCCTTAGCTTCACTGACAATCAGATTTGGGTATTGCAATACTGCTGATGAGTTCAGTGCTGAGGCATGGTGGGAGCAAAGATGATGTTCCTGTTATGCTGAACTGGAAATATGTTTAAAAGGTGACAGCTCTTTCAATTTAGGGGAAAAAAAGCACAAGGAAAAAAATGATTGCATTTAGAATATACTTTTTTCCCTGTATCTATATAGGCTGTTATTCATTTTGGGAACAATTTGGTTCGGAGAACACCGAACTCCCAAAAACGTGAAGACAATGTAGGCCTGAACTCAATTTCCATGGAAGTTAATGGAAAAATTTATGGGAACATTTTGTCAGGTCCTAGAAAGTGAAAATGATAAGATGAAATAGGGCAATTCAATAATCCCACTGGGGAAGGATCACAATCGCTGTGAAGATAAGGTATTCATTTTCACTGAGATTTGTTTTATGAAATGCACTGAGTATCTTTCTTTCTTGGTGTCGTTTGTGATAGTCAAATATAAACCAGTTATTGGACTACTGGGGAAGAGCAAGAGCTTCATGCAGCTGTCGATACAGTTCCGAAAATCCAT
>NW_010449106.1:0-1274 GCF_000710305.1 Buceros rhinoceros silvestris | reverse complement strand
TTGTTTGCTTGTTTTCACTGTGTTTTTGTGTGTTTTTTAAGCTGTGGCTGAAAATGTTTTCTAATTTTGACTCAAATCCAGGAACCACTTCCTTGAAAGTATACTTTTCAGCACATAAATGAGCTTTCTTCACAAGCTGTTATTCCTTAGGACAATCAATAAATAGCTTTCACTTCTAAGCATGTGTTTTCTTGAGATTAGCCACTGTTCCTCTAATATTCCATAGCTATTTTTACAATGGAAGCAGAGTCCCGTTGCCCCAAGGTTCCTTTGAAACTCCCCATTTTTATTGCTTGTTCAGCCTTTAATGCAAGTTACTCACAATCAGATTATGAATCTGTGTCGTTTAACATACTGTAAATTCTCCCAGGAGACCTTTTCCTTGCTGCCCTCAGGGAAATACAGATGTCAGCCTATGTCTTACTGCAGCCTCCCTGCTGGTGGCTCAATAGATCAATGGTATGCCTGACAGGCAAACTGCTTTCAGTAACGAGGTAATCCTGAATCCAGGTAAAGTTCATTGTACTCCTAGGATTTGCAGTGTGATGATGCCTGGGTGCCCTGTCTACGCTGTGGTAAAACAAAATCAAGTTGTGCAGCCATCAGTAGCACATTTAGCACCACAAGTTCCTTCAATTTCCTGAAACACTAATTTTTGAAAAAACTACTAATCTTGTTTTGGTTTGGTTTGGTTTATTTTCCTCTGAAATGCAGTCAAAATCACTGCTTACAGCAGCAAACATTCAGGTAGCATGGTCAGTTGTGGTAATTAGATTTGAGGCTGAATTTTTTTTCGTATGTTTCAGATGAGACAGATCAGAATTATCTTTCTTAGCATAATATTTATGGGGGGAGCGCTTGTATTCAGCTGCAAGGAACTCGTCTTCCTAAGTGGCTGTGGCAAAGCTACTGTTTTGCTGGTCAAACCAGCTGTTCTGCACACTGAATGGAGGAAGGCTCCAGCACAGGCTCCAGGCTGCTCAACGCTGAAAGGTAAATTCACTTGATGGAGAAAGTGGAAGGAAAGAGAAATGGTTTTGTGGTGGTGCAGTCTCCCTGACACTCGAATCCCACTTGAAACCTAAGGCAATTTCTCTCCCACCGCCACCCTGCTTCCCAGTGCACAAACCAACCCAAGGTAAGTCAGGCACGGATTGCAAAAGTGGTGAAACAGAACACTAAGGGGCCTCGTTAGTGTGCTGGCCCTGTTTCCCAGCCTTGAACTGCTCTCCCTACCACTTGGGTCACCTCCTGATAGACTGGTACATCTGTAC
>NW_010449105.1:0-1278 GCF_000710305.1 Buceros rhinoceros silvestris | reverse complement strand
CACTGACATTCACTCTCTCCACTGCCACAACTGCTCTCCGTCCCTTGTCCCCTCAGAACCAAAAAAGCCCTCTACATTGCTCTTCACAGGAGGATAAATCATCCCAGCATCTTTAAAAATGGCAAATGTCATGTGGAGATGCCCAAAAGAATAATATACATACATAAAATTACATGTACATTTTAAATAACACTAGAAGTGATTAAAATATTTGGTTCTATCCAAGGGGCAGTAACTTTTTGTCCCGTCAGTGAATAGGTGCTTGAGGCACTAGTTATGTAAAACTTGAAAAAAATTCTATGGAAAATTCCTTAAGAGAAGAAAGAAGCAAAGACAAACTATACAAGAGCTCCCTGAATAAGGCAAACGTCTTGGCATTACGGTAAAATAAAAAAATTACTATCAAGTGAAATTACTTCTCTGGTTTACACTGAATTTTCTGCATCATTCAGGTGCGAGGACAGGGAATTCACTCCACCTTCTGAAGGTCAGAGCAGCCCGAACACGCTTGCACTGAGGACCAGGTGTGAAAGCATTGAGTGGTTGCGTCCTGAAGATAAATTTCCCAGGCTTTGTCCGCACCAGCAGATTAAACGAGTGGTGAACAGCCCTGAAGCGTAACACTGCTTTAGGCCCAAGGACTCAAATGTTTGCAGAGCGGGCAGGCTCCAGCACTTCCACGCCTGGCTCCTCTCCACAGCCGCGCTCTTTGGAAGCAGGTGAGTTCAGAGCTTTCTGCACGCCCCTGCTGAGCTCCTCGGCCCGGTGCTAAGCGCCCCTCGTCAGACTCCAAGAACACCGCTGCACCAGGGGCACTGATGAGCTGTCTCAGCTGGTTTGCGTCCACATAAACACTAATGCAGGGCAGGACCAAACACACCCAGAAAATGAAACTAGTCTAAACAGCATTAGGCAACGCTGTAAACAGGTAAGAGCACTTCTACGAGGAAAGGCAGTAGCAAGGCCCGTTTGTCCTTCCCTGGTAAACATCTCAGCTGTGGAAATGCATAACAAACACTCTTTAAAGAGCTAGAGCCCCGAGTACTCTACATGGCACCCGGCCAGTATCACTTCTTCTGTAGGAGGCCTAGTTGGAGACGCATTTGGAACTAGCCTTGACTGACTGACACTCATCCTTCTCCCTCCTGCTATAAAAAGGAAGGGTACGTTTGCCTGTGTGTTGTTTTTCAACGAGCTGTTCTTGACCGTGTTATGGAGGAAAACTGCATGTACACGTGATTAATAAGCCACTGAAAGCCCAAAAGAAAACACTAAAGG
>NW_010449104.1:0-1279 GCF_000710305.1 Buceros rhinoceros silvestris | reverse complement strand
CTCCACACAGCCCATGGGCCGCAGAGCACGGTGGGCCCGGGAGCTGCCCCAGCAGCTCCAGGACAGGGTAGAAGCGGGCTGGGCAGAGCCACCCTTGTTAAACCGTGCTGCTGGTAGGGTATTTGGCTGATTACCACGCTCTGCCACTAATTACAGAGACAGGAAAGGGAAATGGCTGAGCACTCGTTGCAGCTCAGAACTGGCCTCTTCTCTTTTTGCAGTGGAAGGCTTACAGACACCACCGTGCGATAGAGAGAGAGGGGTTGTGGCTGCAGGATCGCTGCAGAGAGCTGCGCGCAGAACAGGGAGCGTGTGGCAAAGCAGAGGCACTGTGTGACGTGACAACAGGAACAGCACCAAGCAGCTCGACTCCAGGAGCTGCTCCGGGAGCCTGCCTGCACTGCCAGCAGCGCCAGGGAAACCACCGTGGTTCTCTGGCTGGTATCCCTTGTGCTGTAGCTGGGAGAGCTGTAGGAAGGGGCTTGGCTAGAGGGACAGCCCTCTGGGTGCTTTAAGGAGACCTACAGTGTGTCCCATCAGTTCTGCCTACTGGGAATTCTTACGGGACTCTGGCCACTGGGGCAGCTGTGGGAGAAGGTGGGTGTGAGGCGGGATGAAAGCACAGGGCAGGCTGGGAACAGCGTAGACCACAGACCCAGCCATCACGCTCCGTGCTCTGACGCTGCACGCTAAGGACATCAGTCACCAGTGCTGCCAGCGCACGGCTGCAGCACCAAGGGGCCGTGAAAAACCTGTGGCCTTGGTGTGTCCTGCAACAGCAAAGCTCCACTGCTCAGAGCAGGTTACAAACACCGACGGAGAGCCCCTGCGTTCCACCACGCAGGCGAGCCCCAGCACCGTGGCAGCACGAGCACAGACACTCTGAGAGAAGCCGGGTTGGGATTTATACCACGAGAAGGTGCCATTACTGACACAGTGTGCACGTACAGACGCTCCTGACCCAGGAAGGTGACATCTGAAAGGCTGGCTCCTCCATCGCCCAGCCCCAGCAGGCGGCACGTTCCACCCCTGAAGGAGGGCAGTGTGTTGCTGTTCTCAGCCTGTGCTAATCCCTTTGTGTGTTTTGAAGATGATGCTGGTTCCTGGTGCCTTCCACCTCATGGCTGCACAGATTGTCTGCTGGGTGAATCTCAAAGGATGCTGATGGCAGTCCCGGGAAGCTGGTGTGTGATCTGAGCCGCGCTGCTGGCGCAGGGCAGCACTCTGTCACACGCCGGCCTGGCACGGGCTGTTCCCTGCAGCTCGGCACACGCGGCAG
>NW_010449103.1:0-1261 GCF_000710305.1 Buceros rhinoceros silvestris | reverse complement strand
AGCTGATCAGTGAGGTATGACACTTCACTGTGGATTTCTCCACTCTGGTAGAGTTTAAACAGGTTGTGAGGAGAAAACAATACTAACCAGGAGAAAGTACCTTACAACACAGCACAGGCAGCTTTGCCACCGTGAAACCAAACATGGAGAACAAAATGCCACCGCAGTAAAATCAGTTGTTGCCAAGGAAATACATGCTATGAAGTTACTCTGCCAGACACAAACCCAAGAGACTGTAGGAACGATTACGAGGGAGCGGGAAAGCACATGCGGCTTGACCATCAGTGACCAAACGCTACGTCTCTAGTAAAACCGAACTGATGGATGACACCTGGGATACAGTGTCTTACTCCAGCCAGCAAAGAAAACCCATCGAAAGGACTCACAAAGTGACAGCGAGGAGCGAATAAAAAGCAGAAATTCAGGAAGCTGATAAAGGCATTTACAAGGGCGAAGGGAAAAAGGAAGGGGGCTGACTGGAGAGGGAAGTCACTGTCATTAGGACTGCGAAACCTGTAAAAGACACTTCCTGTGAGGTCATTCAACACACACAGCTGTACCAAATCTCTCTTTCTCTCTCACATTCTTCCCCCACCCCATTGTCTTTTTTTCCAGCACGTGAACACCACACAAGTCTTCAGCATCTCCTGTCACATCTTGGGACAGCAAGGACTTACTTGTGCCTGTGCTGCACTGCAGTATTAAATGAGGAATTAATCTCCTCAACATCTGTATCAACCAACTTCTGCCATTTACACGCACTTTGAAAACATTCATCTTTAGGCTTAAGAATACTTACTTAATTTATCATCTTTTCCTTGTCTCCTGAATATGCCTAAGGCCCCACTAATTTCATTTTTAGTTTTATTCTTTAGATTGTTTTAGCAGCAATCAGGCACAAGAGCCTTAAGCCTCAGAGAACACACGCACGTTTCCTGCATAAACAGGCAGTTCCTGAAAAAGTCCCATTTCTGAACCGTTCCTCTGTTTCTCTAAACAGCGGCTCTCTGCGCTCGGTGCCAGTTGCCAGAGCGGTGGAAATCACATGCTATACCTTTACAGCAGGTATATCCACCCGTCCCTGTAACAATTCAAAGAGCCCCTACGGAACCGCGCAGTGACTCTGAAAAGCGAGAAGCACTGATTTGGAAAGCATGAAGGTGAACTGTAAGCAGCGGCGTACTGATCCCACACGATGGCCCGTGTCTCCTCACTGTCCTCTCTAAGCTGGCGATAACATGCCTCTCAAGAGCTGAACGTC
>NW_010449102.1:0-1247 GCF_000710305.1 Buceros rhinoceros silvestris | reverse complement strand
CAACCCTCTCTTTGCCTGGGGACTGAGTGCTGCCATGGATGACTGCAGTGAGACAGGGTCATTCACATCTTGCACACAGCTTTGAGGCAGCCCCGCAGGGTCCTGCAAACCACTGTCAGCATGTGCCGCAAAAGGCACCCAAGGACTTCTTTTAGGGCAGAAAAACCCATCAGACGGAGCAAGTTCTGTGTCTCTGCCATGCTGCGTTTGGTTTCAAAGTAGAAGAGGTGTGCACGTCCAAAGAGTCGTGCTTTCTCCTCCCAGACCCTGCACATTAGCCAGTGCTTGCCCAGAAGCGGTAGTAAGGCTGTCAGAGCCGTGATCAGAGTCTGGAGGAGCCACCTGCACCTTTGTGGTTTGTGTCTGCAGGGCAGGGGCTCTTGGTCTTGCATGGAACCAAATGGATGCAGCATCGCAAGCTAATCACCCCAGCTTTTCATTTTAACGTGCTGAAATCTTACGTGGCCCTCATGGCAGACTCGGTCAAAGTGATGCTGGTAAGAACCACCACTGCTGCTACTTTTACCCTTCACATGGGCTCCGGTGAAAATAACAGGTCTGGGAACGGCTGAAGAGCCAAGACTGGACTTAGATGGTTCCTAGAGTTTCAGTGAACTTTCTGGCTAGTTTTGAAGCTCTGATATTGCTCCCCTCACTTACCTCTGGCCATTCCACTTAGTCTCTCTTTCAGCTGCTTGCCAGTGAAATCAGCCACTGCTAGAACGTCCTTTCCTAGCCCAGGAGTGGTAAACCTGGAGAAAGACATGTGCAGAAGACTTTGATTAGATTCTCAGAATGTACAGTGAACTAGGGCCTCTGCCTGCAGAAAAGAAAGTGATGAGCAGTGTGGATCTGGGAAGAAGGACAGGAACACATGACCTGATCACAGAGGGTAGCCTGTCCTTCCTTACCCCTGTCTCCACTGCTAGGAGAAATGGGAAAAGAAGAACTCAGAGACCAAGTCAGTGGAGCTCTTTCAAGACGTCAGCTTCATGACGCTCGACAGCATCATGAAATGTGCCTTCAGCTGTAACAGCAACTGTCAGACTCAGGGGTCAGTGCCTGAACTACTTTCCAACCCTGAGAAAGCGAGTGCTCCTACTTCCCCACTCCTATTGCTAACGCCAGCTTCAACCTTGGTCTCCTTACAGCAACTCAGACCATTATATCAGAGCGGTTTTTGAGCTGACCTACCTCGTGAGCAATAGAATGCGGACTTTTTCTTACAAGGACATCTTCTATGGCTT
>NW_010449101.1:0-1258 GCF_000710305.1 Buceros rhinoceros silvestris | reverse complement strand
CCCAGGACGTGAGTTTTGGCTAACCCAGGACATACATTCAACAGCCAAAGACACTTGCCACAACCTGACTCAGTTGTATTTAACATGCTTGTGACATTCACACACAGAACATCCCAAATGCAGCAAAGACTCATGGTTATGTGCAGGGAGTCAGGGTTCAGCACTGAAGTTGAGGAAAGCTGTAAATATCCCACAGAGCCTGTCTGAGGTGTAACAAAGCTACTGTCACCCAACCACAGTCTGATAAAACAGCCAGAGCATGTGATGCCTTTTGTTGCCAGATCCTTCATCCTACAGGGAAGAAAAGCCATTGAAAGAGGAGGAACACCTCAAGTAGTAGCAGGGGATTACTGCTGCACTATTAGCACGGTTGATTACTTCAGCAAATAGCCAGAAGTAACCTTCCAAGTTACTTCCACTGCAGTAATCAAGTTCTTGTTATCAAATTCCAACCATGAAGGAAATCCAAGAGAAACTGTCTTCTAACTCTGGACTCAACCTTCAGGAGAAGAACTGAGGAAGAGTCACAGTTAAGTGCAGGATTTCTGCTATTTATTTTCCAGGGAAAAATGGGAATGGAACCATTTTCACAGTGTTTTGAAAGGCTTTTTACAAACCGTTGGCCGACCAGGAAAATCTTGGAAACCACTCACTGGAGGTATCTTGCCTAACCACCAGCGTGACTTGCAACAAGCCACACGTATCCTGCAGGGCTGCTGTGCAGAAGAAGCACGGAAGACAAGTGAGGTGTTAATGTTCTCCAAAGCCCCATAAGAACAAGAGTTACTGCACAGCTATGGCTGGGCAGATAGTTCACAGTGAATAACTTATTAAACTAAAATGTTCTCTTTTTATCTGCAGATGTTATTGTGAGTTTCTCAGTTATTCAATTGAAATTATTGCCTGAGTTATTCGTTGTCCACAGCAATTCATTGCAAGATTAGTCAAAATAATGCTGAAACTCAGAATACCAGACAGAGAGCAGATATTTCTTTTCCTTGATTAGCTAAATGAGACATTTTGAATCAAGTTTCTGCTTCAATACTTAGGCTTTTGAAACAGAAAATGGCCTTGTGAAAATACTGTGTAATATTTACTTGAACGCTACTGTTTCAATTGCTAGTAGTAAATTCATTCAATAGACTATTTGTGAAAGCAGAAAAAAACATGAATAATCAAACAAACTATTTAAATAATTTAAACATAGCATTATCTGAGGGTTAAGTAATGTTTGCCTGTGGAAACTTATTGTGATATT
>NW_010449100.1:0-1260 GCF_000710305.1 Buceros rhinoceros silvestris | reverse complement strand
GGTGGATGGATGGACTCCTGCTGTAGCAGACAAGTTTGTATCTATGGGCTCAAGCACAAAGTGGGGTAAAGCTGAAGAGATTCATCTTTCGGTGTCAGGGCGATCCGGTTTTATCGCCCAAAGCCAAACTCCCTCTTTTAACGTACTACTCACAGCGATGGTATTTTGAGGGTCTTCCCATCTGCTCTCTCCAGCAGGGATGACAGAAGCAAAGCTGGCTTCTGATTTCTTTATCGTTTCATATGACAAACTTATTCAGAGGAGCTGCTTTAAAAAAATTCTTTCCAAATTGGGATGTGGCCTTTTTTTTTTCTTCTGTAACTGCTCAGAGGGTTTGCCATGGGGTAGGTGGGACAGAGAGAGCTGACATCCCCTTAGCACGCTCAGAGTGATGCATATTTTAGCTGGAGGGAGAAGTATGAAACCTTTCATCTTGTAATGAAATTTTTTCCCATCCCACCCTGCCACCCACCAACAGAAACTTTTGGGTCTTGCCACTGGTACAAAATGACCGGGGGGCTTTTCTAGCAGTTGTTTTTAAAAGGTTTTTCGTGTTTTTTCAACTGAGAAAGCTGTGCTGGCTTCCATGTACAAAGAGATGAGCAGTCCTTGCCCCAAAGGAGATTGCAAAGTTTCCCATCCTCAAGGAGAGCTTCCTCCATCCTCTGCAAGATCAAAGATTAGGGGACGGGGTTTGGGCTCTGCTCCCAGGACCGTTGCAGCCTCCCTGGCTGACCACAGTTGGGCTTTTCTGCAGCCTTTTTGCTTGTCTTGCCCACCACCAGCTGGACCCTCTGGTGCTCGTGTTCCTCCTGCTGGAAGGAGACATGGGCATCTGCTGATGCTTGGAGCCCCCTGGGCAGGTGACACAGATCAGCTGCTGGGAGCTGGTTATTAATAGTTTCAGGAATCGCTTTTAATACAGTTGGAGCAGCAGCAAGCTGTAATCCTGCAACTTGTGACAGAACACTAAGTTTAAACACGTTAAATTAATTTCAGCATTAGAAGTAATTTAAATTCAATTATTCATTTAAAAAATGTGGGACCTGTTAAGCAACTGCCCATCAGGCAGAGATGCCGGGTCTCTGGTTCCTCCTCTTTCCCATAGTTGTTGCTGCCTTTCCACGGAGGCACAAGCGCTTTGCTCCCCAAAGCCAATGCGCGGCAGCTTTGGGCTCCCAGAGACCAGAGCTTCTGCCTAATTAAAAGTTCCTAATATGTGTATTTGGTGTTAGGAGAGTAGTGAACCACCAGTGTAGC
>NW_010449099.1:0-1268 GCF_000710305.1 Buceros rhinoceros silvestris | reverse complement strand
CCGCTCTTATTGGAGTCTTTCGAATTCGAAAAGCCCGCCTGGAAAGCGCGGCTTTTTGCTAACCGCCCAGAGGTGCTCACCCTCCCCCCGTTTTACAACCGCCGCCCTCGTTTTCCTTTTTAACTATTTTTCTAACAGTTTTTATAGTCTATATCGAAAATTAAAAACTTCCGCGGAAATTATTCACCAGGGAAACGGCTAGCTGTGCATTATGCTCTCCTGAATGCGTACCGGCTTCATGCCTATTTTGTTCTAATTCACTGAGACCTGAGCATTGAAGAAGAAGCGTGTACAGATTTGTCTCAAAAGGAACGCTTATATTTTAGGGATTTGGGGGAATTGCCTTTTTTTATCTTGGGGGCAGGGGGCTGTGTTCTGTTTTGGTTGGGCTTTTTTTGTTGTTTTTCTCCTTATTTAGTGTTGGGGGAGGGATGGTTGCATTTGCTGGGTTGTTTTTTGTTTTGTTTTTTACATAGAGTAACTTTAATCTGGAAAATAATACCGTAGCTGATATGGTAAATGTATTTAGATTGAGATTAATTGGACGTGAAAATGCTCTAATTAAAGGGATAGTTTTCCACGACTTTGAATTACCTTCAGCACAAGAACTATTCCCAGGCTGTTGCTTGCTGAAATACAAACACTGTAATTACCGAGCTTTCAGTTTTTCCCATTGCGTATTTCTGCTGTTTTCCTATCAAGTGAAGTTGTCCTTAAAGCCCGAGTAGAAAAAGGAAGATCACTCTGGTATTTAAGATTTTATGAGGAGTGGACCAACTGGGACATCTCCTACTCCATGCCAGTACCTTTCCACATGCAGAGCATCATTACAGATGTTAATTAAAGTACAAATACGTACCCACTAGTAACACCATTTACCCAATTTGTGAAAAAGCAGATCGTAAGAGATGTGTCTATGTGTACCTGCCTCTGGGCTAGGACAGCTCAACAGCTCAAAACTGGAGCAGAAGATCAGGGTGTTCAGCTCAATTTTTCAGAAGGTAAGTACTATACTCATTAGCGGTCAGTTACACTACTGATACTGAATTACACAGCTTCATAAGCTCCCTTACTTAACTAGAATGGTCCCTAACATTAACTAAAAGCGTATTGCTAAATTATGCAGCGCTTTACTCTCTATTGAAATTTAACTGCAATAATTTGTTAATAAAAAGCAAAATTAACAGAAACAAAGCAGAAAAACATACACTTTCCTTTGAAGCAAGACAGCTCTTTCACAGGAACAAGTGGGTGGCTCTTAAAAGAGC
>NW_010449098.1:0-1255 GCF_000710305.1 Buceros rhinoceros silvestris | reverse complement strand
GCTCTTTATTAGCAAACTCTTTGGCTAGGTCTCCACTGGTTGTTAACAGGTTAGAGAAAAAATCCAACAAAACGCAGTTTAGAAAGACATAACCGTGTCCTCTGAGGGGTGAGTAGCTTATCGTGCTCCTGTTAACATTGAGTTGGGTGTGACCAGGGCCTTGACAACAGTCACTGGGATTTCGGAAACTTTTACAACACTGTTTATAGTACTAAGAAAATTCTTGCACTGATAGGTATGGAGATAACAGAATCGTATGCTATTTGATTCCTTTGTGTCTTCTTTCCCCTTAAATCAATTACTTTAAAAGTCATGCTGATGGTTCTTAGTAAGGATTCAACATCTTAAATTAGGTTCATTTAAGTGGAAAAAAGTTTCAGATTAGAAGAAAATGGGGTTTATGGAACGTATGATATCAGTGATTTAAGCGACATAGTAGAAAGGATGCTATAAAATCTTCCAGTACAGGCGAAACAGACAACACTTAAGGTTATACGTCTGCTACAACTGCAAACCCCTCTTTATTGAATAGAAATCAGCTACTTAAACTGCATCTTGATTGCAAAGGTAACTGGTTACACTCCAGTTTTGACTGCAATTGTCTAAGTACTAACAGCATGTACAACTAAGTGCATCACTATTTCCATCAACTATTAACTAGAAGACAGTGCTAACTGTTCTGAGACAGCTGGAAAGGTTTGTGTATTGTAGTTATGGATGTCCATAAAGAGAAGCGTATGTCCAGATGGCCTTAAATCAGAGGATTAATAGTTTGGACTGCTTTCAGTAGATCTTGAAGTGAAAATCATGACTTTTGGTCTTTTGTAGCAGACCTGTTCATTACATAAAAAATGACAGGCTAAATATTTAATTTTCAGAGAATTATGAATACAAAGCACTATTTATAGTCTGTCATTAACCTGGTGGTGCCACCATAGAAGTGACAACAGGAAATTAGCTCTGTGAAGGTCACTTCTAGTCACTGACACCTCATGCTGTGGTAAGATGTGGCGGTGTAGACACTCTAAAAACACATTGCAGAGTCTGTATCTTAATTGTACTACATAGCTTCAACAGCTATTGCAGTATTAACATTCACTGTATAATTCCCTGTTGAACTTAGTGATTAGTACCAGAAGTCATGCACTTTTTTAAACAGTAACTAATGAAATGTTTGTGTCCGTTAGATTTAAAAATAAAGCCCTAAACCTTCAGCTACACCATAGCAGAGAGCATTACACAGTTAAAACTGAAG
>NW_010449097.1:0-1257 GCF_000710305.1 Buceros rhinoceros silvestris | reverse complement strand
TGTGTGTTACAGAGGTCCTTCACCTCCTCAGTGGAGAACTACCTTCAAAAAGCTAACTCACTTTTCTTTGCCAGCACCCTCCCCTCCTCCAGCAGCCCTACTGCCCCATTTTAAGGGAGCACCCATGCAGTTCTTGTTACTGAAGTCAGATGTAATTGATTTTATTGTTAGCTGTTGAGTGTTTCGAAGGTGTTCGTGCTTAAGTAACCTTTCAGGGTTTGCGTTCTGTAATTCAGCAGTGCGCTTGAACTCCCCATTGTGATGCTCTTTCAGAAAGCTTTGTTCTTCTACATCTAACCCTATGTAGGAAGTTATGTCTAGGTTTAGGAACTTCTTGTGACCCAAATGATCACTAACAGTGATCCATCGTCTATTTTTGACAAACACAAAACAAATCTGGACCTCTGAATTATTAAGAAGTGGTGAGACAACCCTGGGGCTTAGGCACTGATTCAGGCTTAAAATATTTATAATCAATTTCCATCATGTCACTTAATCCCTCTGGTTCACTCAAAAAATGTTTGACATTCAGATCATGAGTTGTATGGGACAGCAGCTGTCTCGTGTAAATTTATGGTAGAAAAAGAGGATTCTCAGACCTGGCTGGGGATTCTTGTAAGCAAACACCGTATATGTAAGGATCCTGCTACAGAAATTCATTTCCAGGATGTTTTCCCACTAAATTTCACTGTAACCAATGAAACAGGCTAGAAATATTACTTAGGACCATGCCAGAAGATCTGTCAGTAATTTATCTGTAAGTAATTTATCTCAGAAAACAATGGGAAATACTGTGAAAGAAGTGAAAGAAGGTGGATTTTTATAAAAGTTATTTATTGGTTTTAAATTTCTTGCAAACCGCAGATGACCACTCTTTATGCCTGGCATGTGAGTGCCTGGTGCTCAAAGACACAACAGAAATCAGTTTAAAGAGATGGTTTTCTTAGCATTGCTTAGAGTGATTTCACATCTAACTCAAAATTCTTCTGGGATTTTTACCTCAATTTAATACCAAAAGAAATAATAACAATAGGGTGTTTCTGAAAGAGCTCTGTATATATGTATTATATATGGACTGCAGCAGCAATGTATAGGTTTCAAAGCTAATTTACAGGTATGGGAGAAATGCAAGCAATAAATACATATTCAGAAGTGGGTATTTACTTCACTCATTCTCCTAACCTCACACTGCCCCACCTGTGGTCACTTGACCTTCACTACCACTGATGGAAGCTTTCACAATATTTGCTCTCACAG
>NW_010449096.1:0-1250 GCF_000710305.1 Buceros rhinoceros silvestris | reverse complement strand
AGAAAAGAAGAATTACACAAAAAAGAGCAGGTCCTGCAGGGACTTCACAGGGGGAAGAATTAGAGGAGACCACTCAGTCTCTGTCCCTAAGTGAATGGCAAGATATACATAAAGATTGACAGCCTCATGAAGGGCAAGTAACTTGTTACTTGGATGCTCCACTGCTGGGATAATGGAACTGATGGTTGGGACTTGGAGGGTAGTCAACCAGTTGGGATCAATGGCTAGAGAAGGGGTCTTGACAGAGGTCTTGCAGGTCTGTTTGGCGGCAACTTCTGCTGAGCGTGAGGAACAGGTATTCCTTTAGAAACAATGTTGTATACTGGCCAGACAAGTGGACAACCTTTGAGAGATGTGTTAAGAATCTGAGGGAACTGTCTGTGCAGGGGCTGATTTTTGCTGCCCTGGATGACTTGTGGACACCGTTAGATCCAGATGAACTCAGAGTTACTGGACCCATGTGGCACATACTGAGCATGCCACCATCATACACCAAAACATTAGAATTATTTAGCTGGAAAGATGACGAGGAATCAATGGTGGGTGACATGGGTGCTCGACGGCAGCAATATGCAGATATCATCTCTCTTTCTCACCGTGGGCCAGCATCTCCACTGTTAAAAAAACATCTGACAAATCCCTGAACTGCTCGTACCCCATCTGTCACCAGAAGGCCTGGTGTCAAGAGATTAGCACTAGTCTAGTCTAGTCTATTCCAATTTTCCTTCCTACTTCCTTTTTTCCTAACAGTACATGCTGAGGAAATCTTTGATGAGATTTCTTCCCAGCCCTGCACTAGCAGAAGGGATTGAATGGGTAATCACGTCCCATCCTAGGCATTGGCTCTGTCAGTTTGATGGAAGGAGGTGGGTACATTCTGATGGGGGTAAGAGCTGTGGAACATCTAGATAATTTGACTACCTGAACAGATCTGACTACCTGAACAGATTTGACTACCTGAACAGATTTGCAAAAAGCATGTATGAAGTGCCATTTCTGAAAGCCTTCTGTGTTCATCCACTTTATCTGGCTTTCCACCGGATGGCAAAAGACCACATTCTGACACTAGTGAGGCGCAAAGATCAAGCCCTCAGTCTGAAGCAGGATGTGATTCTGAACTAAATGGCTGCAAATCTTTTCAATGTGAGCCATACCTGTTCATTGCCCTACGCTGTTTTTTTCCCAGTTTCTTAGAAATGCCTGAGCTGTTTCCCTTGGAATACATAACAACACACAAGAGCCTAAGAACA
>NW_010449095.1:0-1259 GCF_000710305.1 Buceros rhinoceros silvestris | reverse complement strand
ATTTTTTTATTCAGCTGCCTGGTCACATAAAGGCTTCACAGCTTCACTTGTGGCACTGCTCTTTACTGCAATATATCAGTTGATTTCACAAGAAAAACAAATCATCTCAGTATTTGGTTTATTTTTGATAGTTTATGATATGCTGAACCCAGGTCCTAGTGAAAATACAAAGCAACCCCCCTCTGGGACAGTTGATCTGCTGTTCCCTACCTTTTAGCTAATTATTTAATCAAGCAACAACTCTCTTCCCTCTTACTGGCTTCAATTCTCTAAGAACTTTAGGTGGCAAACCTGGCTGAATGCCTTTTGAAAACCTGAGCACAGCTGACAACTCCCCATTCAACCAGCTGGCAGGTCATCAGGCACCTCCTAAAACTCTTTGCATTAAAATCACAGTAGGACCGTTTTAATCCTTCCCACAGCAGAGCAGCGTTGGGGCTGCCCAAAGCAGCACGGCAGTATCCACTCTGTCTGTCCTCTAGTGCTTCTTCAGCACTTCATACAATCTCATATTCCCCGCAAAAATCCCCCTAAAATAACATAACAAAGCTGGAGACACTTCTTAATGAACAAAGAAAGCAAAGATCTCACTTTGATCTCTTTGCACTTGGTTTTTCTCCTCTGGATGCAGCTCTTACACCTCGACTGCCTTAAAACAAACAGCCCGCAAAGGTCCCACCTCCCATGATCCAAGACACTCCATTTCCAAACTGTCTCAGAGCCTTCGGTCATCTTGCCAGCCAGGCCTGCTGCACTCCAGCGTGTAACCATCCAGCCACGAGGAACATCCCTCTGATCCGAAGGCACAGCAGCGTGTTCCCCCGTCAAAAGGCGCACCGTGCAGACTGCGATCCTCCTACCGCGCCTGCTCTGCCCACCCTCCGCTCAGAGGAGGCTTCGCTGCCAAATGCTCCCTCGCTGCTGATTTCCGGACCCTCCAAGCACTGCTGTTCGCAGCTTCCTTCCCCTAAAATCCACTCGCGAATACAGAGCAGAACCCATCTCGGGGTGATGCCTCTGGGCCAACCACCTCATCAAGCAGGGCAAACTCAGAACACATCGTTTGTCAGGGCCTTGCCCCGACAAAGTTGAAGCAACTCCATGCACGGAGATCCCCACCGCCCCCGAGCCCCCGCTCTACGTTCCTTATCTCTGATGGGAGCCTCCCACGCTGTACCTCGGGTCTGGCACCCCTCATCCCACCCCCTACGAAAACCAGGCTGCACCTACGCAGTCCCGACAGCAGGACGGACTCCTCC
>NW_010449094.1:0-1271 GCF_000710305.1 Buceros rhinoceros silvestris | reverse complement strand
TAGCGGTGGCGGGGAAATGCCCTTTCCTCCCCCTGCCGCTCCTTCCAACGGGCTTTCTGGAAACTGCAGCACAACACGGGCAGGCGCCGGCTTATCTTGCCTGCTGCAGGCTCGTACCTGCCCTGCCCTGCCTGGGCTGGCATCCAGAGCCCCGCTGGCTCGTCCCAGCAGCCCTTGGCTGTGCACTGAGGGCTGCTGCCAGGTCATGGTGGCACGGCTGGAGAAAGGTGTTCTGTGGGCAGCAGGGCCTGAGTGCTGCTCCCCGGGCAGCATGTGGGGTGGGTGCGAGCCCTGGGTGGGGTGTGGAGAGGCAGGTGGGACGAGGAGCCTCCCCATAGTGGAGGTGTGTGATCCCCCTTGGGGCCATTGCTGGCCTGCAAGCCAGGAGATAGGTTGGGGTTGGACCATCCTTCCCAAAAGTGCTGTCAGACCCCCTGAATGGCTTTGCCAGGCAGCACGTGGACTGTGATTCCTCAAGAGATTTCTTGTGTGGACACCCAGTACCGCCCCAGCATGGGATTACGATCCAGCCTGGCCTCCCAGAGCTGCCACCTCCTCTTCTCCACGTGCTCCCAGTGCTGCTGCCACCCATGCCCAGTGCTCTGCCTGCCTGTGCTGCGGGTCCCCGGGATCATGGGGTGGCTTCTGTTCAGCTTGAAGCTGTGCAAGGAAGTCCCACGGTGGTCCTGGGCTGGTGTGTGCTGGCAGCTCATGAGTGGCACAGGCTTGAAGGCTTCTGCCATGAGCTTTGCTTTGTTCCTACCTGCAGGGGTTTAAGCATCACCCAGAGCTCCAATCTGGGCTTCAGCTGACCATGAGTTTTTCCTGGATGTGGTAACTCAGGGACAACTTCTCCCTGGTGTTCCTCATCCGCTTGGCCAGACCCATTTGCTGACGAGCAAAGTTGTGCTCCAGGCACCCTCCTGGTGACCTCCAGGGCCAAGTGGATTATCGCCTCCTGATTTCTGACAGGGGACCTTTGTGCTCCTCCTGAAATGACTTAATTTGAGCCTGATTAAAAAAAAACTTCCTGGTTTGCCGGGTCAGCTGGGTTCTCCTTCCCAGCAACCCCACAGGCTGCGCTGGGGCTTCACGACCCGCTTTGCAGCGCCCGGAGGGCAGGTGGAGCTCCTGCCGCCGGAGCGTGCCTTGCAGGGGGCTCCTTTCTGCTTTCACCTGCCCGGAGCGTTTGGGCAGCGCCCAGAGCTCTGTCCTGCTCTGGGCTTGCAGGAGGGATGGCCAGCTCTAAGCCGGGTGAAGTGGCACTTGGC
>NW_010449093.1:0-1259 GCF_000710305.1 Buceros rhinoceros silvestris | reverse complement strand
CTAGCACCTGACCGAAGGAGGAGGGAAGGGTGCCCTCGCACGGCAGGGAGCCCTGCTGCCATAATGGCGCCGGACCCTGCCAGAGGAGACCCCCGTTTGAGATGCAGGAGCCTGCCCCTTAATTCTTCCTCCATGGGTGTGAGGCAGGCAAGCGGGTTCTGGATGTGTAAACACACTGGCTACACAGTGGTGAGAGGGAGCATCAGAATTAAGATGAAGACGAGAAGTATAAAAAACCAGATTCTCTGCAACATCGTCTCATCAGCTCTGGGCACAGGATTGCCGGATGCAGGAGGAAAACGCCAACACGACTAGGAGAAACTCGGGGACATTTAACCTGCTGTCTGTATAGCTCGCAGGGCTGATGTTTATCAATCTTAATGCAGCAAAGTGCCTGCAAGGTACAGCCACCCTGTGGCTGCATCAGATCCTTCCCAAGAGTCACTGAAATCCTAAGTCATCACTGCAACAGCATTCATCAAAAGACAATGGAGAAAGAGACTGAAAAGGGCACGAGTCAAAACGAGGGAAAGGAACGGGAAACAAAAGTAGGTAGAAAAGAGAAAGGAACTTTCTCAAGATGGTAAAGGAAAAATGTAGAGTGAGAAAAACAGCTGGAGAAGGGGCAGGCGAACAAAAAAGAGGCGGAAGGGAGGTACTGAGAGAAGGAAGCATTTTTCTTCCAAATTTCTGTAGTTTCCATCAAATCCACATTTTGCCTTTTGTCCAGCTGCTCAGTACCGTTCCCTGTTTCCCTGCAGCATAACTGCAACTTAGCTGGGAGAAAGGCACTCCTGTCTTCTGGAATTGGGAGCTGCGGGTTACGTACCAGCCTTTGAAGCCTACCAGCTGCTATTCATCCATCCCTTTGTTTCCGTTTGTAACTCTGCCCGCCTGAGCTTCTTTGTGTTTCTCAGTTCTCAAACTGTGCCCAGAATAAGGATAGCTGAAGCCTCTGACCTTCTCAAAGTTACCTATTCAATGAGATGCGTCCTCTCCTCCCTCATGCTCCTAGACGATTGCTGTCTGGCAGGAAAACTCCTGCAATGCCCCCGAGAGCCCCTTCCTTCTGGCAGGACTGTGCCCTGTGCCTTTGCAGTCCTAATTTCAAATGCTGGGAACAAGGCATTTCCCGCTCCTGCTCCACCACCTGCACAGCCCTCTCTCCTTTTTCTCCCAGTCTCTACAACAAAATAATTATTTTCCGCTCCAGCAGCCTGCTTGCTCCCTTCCCATCGCCCGGCACGGGAAACGGCCAG
>NW_010449092.1:0-1248 GCF_000710305.1 Buceros rhinoceros silvestris | reverse complement strand
CAGGTGTGCCCCATCCAATGCTAGCGAACCTGGTGTGGTATAAAGAGAGAATGGGGATCCTGGATCTAGCTTCTCTTCTTCAGTACATCTGGTATAATTCAGCTACACAGAGATGACTGCCCTGAATCTCCCCGTTTTTCCTTCTGTCAAAGAAAAAAAGACTTATTTGGTGAATACCGATCAATGAAGGATGAAAATTGTGTGCCTGATTACACACACACAATTCTTACAGCAAATCCTACCAGTTTAGTAATACTTCATATCAACATGATTTGGAGGCAATACCTACAAGCATATATCCTGGGGCTGCAGGTCTAGCATCTCAATGCACCTCAACGCGCAGTATTGTCACCTAATTCCCAGTGAACACCTCTATTATTCACAGCAAGCCTTCAAAGTTCACACCTGGTGCTAATTTAACTGGAAAGTAAGAAATACAAAACTTTGATTCAAGGACAAGGGGAAATGAGATATACTCTGAACAGAGGAGCACATTTTTTAATACTCCTGCCCCTTAGATCTGAGCAGAGAACTTCCCAGAGGAAAGTAGTATATACTTAAACAACTTCTCCTGTAAAATACTGACTCTGCAAGCTAGGTGTTACTGTGACTGCTAGAACTGCTCAGTGGTGTTGACCGCATTATCCCATACTCTTCTACTATTCTTAAAAGCATAGCCAAGGCCCACTCCCTTACTTTGCAAAATCAGTTAAAAGAAATCATCACAGGAATCAGTTCTTGTAAGAGGCCAAACACAGATCAGTATGCTATGTGTATGGGAGGAGTGGAGCAGATAACCAGCTTATTTTCTGTCAACACTCCCAGGGTACATCATCTCACAGTGAATTCCAGCTGAAGCAAAACATACTTTCCTGAGAGCAGATTTTGCCATCAGAAATTGCTTTTTTTTTTTCCAAGCAAATGCTTTTATGAGAACATGGTGATTTTAATTATATTTTTAATGAGAAAAAAACTGATAGTGAGTCATTTTGAATTTTTCTTTTTCTTTAAACAATGCAGTGTGCATGTGCTGCACATTCTGGCCTTGTCTTCTCCAAAGATGAAACAGCTCTGTGATGCGTAGAAGATTGAGCAGGATTAAAATACACCACCATGAAAGTGAAGCTTTTCCTTCTCATACCAAAGAAAATAACATTTAATAATTAGTTTAAATCAGAAGTTATTAAGTACTTTCTGTGTTGTGAAAGTTACATTCCATGTTAAGGGTCGAGGGACCGAGATAATAAT
>NW_010449091.1:0-1250 GCF_000710305.1 Buceros rhinoceros silvestris | reverse complement strand
TTTTTTCCCTCTTGCTTATTTAATTTTATGAAAGCACCTATGAGCTAGTGGGTAAATCTGGGCAGACTCAGTGGCAGAATTTAATTCATTGTATAGTTTTGAGGCATTACTGATGTTCTTCATGTTCCTGGGGAGTGTAGGCAAATTTCATTGCCCAGAGCCAGTATTTTGAAGCCACTCAATTATCCCAGGCTTCTAAAACCAGTAACCTCCAAGTAACTTCAGTCCATACAACAACAGAAGGGCTAGTGGACGTGTTGCTGGGAGGTGGCTCAGGAAAGGGGGATCCTCAGAGGGGAGGAACTTGCAGCAGCCACTTGGGACTGAAGATCATTGGTGCTCAGCCCAGCCACGATGTCTTTCCTGAGCAGCCTTTCTGCGAAGGAGTGTGCCAGATGGATCACAGAGCATGGTCCTGGCCAAAATCTGGTCTGTCATCCTGTGTCTGTGTCAGGCATGAATAAAGCATTCCTAGGAGCAGCTATTTGTGAGTCTGCAGTACTGTGTTATCATTGTTCTGTGAGTTATTTTTGGCAGCTTTTAATAGTGCAAGCTTTCCTTCATTTATTTCCAATTTTTAGGAAATTTAACATTTTTTGTTTTCTTTAAAATTAGTTGTGGTGGAAAAACAAGGGGGTTTTTTTGATAAATTCTGCATCTGTGTGTTTATAATTTCCCTGTCATTCGTAGCTGTAAATTGCTAAAGGAACGAGCCTTGTCTTGGTTTCACTGGAGTGAATTTGTTTAACTTTTTATTTAATAATATGAACCTTAAAACAATGCATCAGCTTACAAAAATATTTCCTTTAAAGGGCCCTTACTATCATTCTGACATACTTTCAAAGTTTCCTAAGTGAGGCCAGTTGTGCAGAATTGTTCCATTCAAGCTATTCAGCTCTCTTTATACTGCATAAAACAGCTCACAATGTACAATTTTTATAGATTGTTGTAACTTGCATGTTTTTCTTTCTTCGGAAAATGTTTAGAGACTCTCCTTTATTATTCAGGACACTCCTGATGATAGGACATTTCATCTCAATCTCCTAGTAATTTATTTATTTATAAAGAAATGTGCAGTTTATATTTCCTCCTGTCACCTTTATCACGTTGAGCTTTGTTTCCAAGAGTATTTTGTATTATTGTGCATTGTGTTATTCTCTCCCTTAGTGTGTAAGCCCAGAAGTGACCCCTGTGTTATCCTGTGCATCATTGTCCATTAAATTATGGTGCTCCTGCAGAAAGCTTATGCC
>NW_010449090.1:0-1243 GCF_000710305.1 Buceros rhinoceros silvestris | reverse complement strand
AATATTTTTATAAATTTTAAATATATATTCCTTAAACAATTGAGATCCTTTCATATAATCACTGTCCTGTTTCCTCTATTTAATCTCTTAAATCTAGAAGTATAGTCTTCATGCTGAAAAGCACGCCTCCCAAGACATGAAAATGGTAGAAGTTTACAATACAACTTTAAAAATCTTAGAACAGGACCACCCATTATTATCACTTACTATCACTTTTTAGGCTTTTTAAAGCAGGTTAAAATGTCACCCGAAAAATTATAAAAACTACAAATGGAAAGGAAAAGCACGGGTACAGGCAGTTACACAATTGATCAAAATTTCAGGATGAGGCACTGAGCTGATAATTTTATAGCTGCTTATTTCAGATTTTTTTTTAATTTTAAGTTGTCTTTATCTTGCAGACTAGAAAAGCAGTTCTTATTTTGAGTTGAAAAACTCAATGAACTTATAAAAGCTATTGTCAAGGGCATTAGTAATAATCATTAGGAATATGCAAAGGGGCACAACAAGAGCTGAAAAAGTTTGTTGCACTCTATCAAATGAGGAGCAAGGTTGTTAGTCCTTTCATAATCTCCATACAGTGATTTTGCATCTCCTTGTCCCTATCCGTAGGCTTTCTAAATCACTACAAGGAGATTGTTTGGACTAGCACACTCTCTCTGTGCCCTCAGAAGTATCTTCCAATTTAACAATCCTGGTTAACACCAGAGGATGCTTTTCACCTCGGATTTTTTCATGTAAGGCACATAATGATAGTATTCTGAAAAAGCAGGTTGTTCTCAATATGAAGGTAGTTAATGCATTTGTCATGGAAATGGCATGCAAGGACAGAGACCATACAGGACAGGCTAGTTGTTCTGAAGGAATAAATTTAGAAGTTACATGAGCATCTTTGTACCTCCTTACATCGCAACTTATATTGATGAGCAGTGGGTGGCACAAAGTTTAGCAGGATTTTAGGAAGGCTGAGGGTTTCCTCCAGCAAAACGTGTTTTGAGGCACTGTACAGAACCAGACATGCCTATGGGGACATCTAGAAAGGGTATAGTTGTCTGCTCTGGTATTAGAGACAAAGTCTCTCTTTGCAGAGCAGCTATATAGTTTTAGCCAATATATAGCAATGCCATGCAAATAAAAAACCACTGGACTTTGGAATTAAAGGGTTTTAAGTATGGACAGAGACTTGAGCAAAGAAACAGATCTACATACTACCGCAGCGGAAGGTCTCCTTGGGTGGTACAGT
>NW_010449089.1:0-1238 GCF_000710305.1 Buceros rhinoceros silvestris | reverse complement strand
GATGGAACAGGAATGAATTTAAGGGAGACCTAATCCATGGGTTCTCTAGAAAGTAAGACCTGGTGTTAAAATTGAGGAAACTATTGCTTTTAAAATGAAATGAAGATGAACTGTAAAAGTTTGAGCATTTGGAGGCCTCACTGTTTTTAAGGAAAAATTCGTATAGAAAATGTTTCTATAAATAATCAATATTTCTCCTGTCTTTGTTTTAAAAAGAAAAAAAGCACCTATTTAAACTGATACACCTTCACAGATACTGTTTGCACAGACTTGTTAGTTTTGCTACCAAATTCTCTGAAGACTCTTTTTGTCTATTAAACAAAATTTCTGATGTGAAGTCACGCTTAGCCAATGCCAGGCACTCTGTGATTAAATCTGTTCCTGATGGGTTTTGATAGGAATTTTGGTGCTTTCGAAATTTGGAATTCTGACGTGCTGGTACTTCCTTTTAAAACCATGCTGATTGCCCACACGAGCCACTGATAATGATAGGATTTCTGAAGTCATGTCATCAAAACCTAGTAAATGCTAAAGCTGACGTTCCCTGGTCAACCTTGATACCATTTTGAATGCTACTTTTAAATGACTTGGTTATGCGTCTGTATGTTTGTCAGTATTCAAATGAAGAGGAGCCATGCTGAAATGAAAGGGGCATGGGAGGTTTAATCTAATCGGGTCTTTCTTGTCCTTATTCAGCCAGTAATTCCAGTTGTTTCCAGCTTGTCTGCTTTTTCCATATTGGGAACTAGTAAATAAAGAATCAGCTTCCTAACGTGAAAGTTGCTTAAGGTGCTTTGATCTCTTCTAAAGCATCATGTTTTTCCAAACCCTTCCAATTCTAAAAGAAAGGACTTGTCATTCCAAACATATGGTGCTTTGTCAGGCAGCAGTTTTGACTTTATCTGAAGCAGTGTTATTTTATTTATATTCTTTAGTGCAGTTTTACTCATATCTTGTTCATTTCTCTTTGGAAATAAAAGGCTCAATAACTGAAAAAAGCCCTGTATGTGGTGTCTTTTGGAGAGGTGGGTGGTTTAGGTTTTAATTGTCATAGAATCACTTTCATTCTCTTTTTTTCTTGATGTTCATTATACATTGTGGCTAATGTTTTGCTCTTATTTAGTACTGTTACTCCTTATGGTGTTCATTACCAGTATTTCCCCATGCATCATCTTCCTTTTGCAGAAAGTTAAAGCCTTAATGGGAGAAGAAAAGACTAAAGGATTTTGCCAGATTGT
>NW_010449088.1:0-1247 GCF_000710305.1 Buceros rhinoceros silvestris | reverse complement strand
GTAAAGGCAGCAGGAAGATGAAGAAGTGCAATGAGGTGGCATGTGCCAGCTCCACGGCCTTGCCGCTGCCTCCCAGCCCCACCAGCTCGCTGGAGCTCACCAGTGGGCACTGAGGATCCCAGACAAGGGGGGGTTACATTGTGCCAGCCCAGCAAAGAGGTCTGCTTGTCTGGCCACTCCGGGCATGGCACCTGGGCTTCGGCGCTGCCCCGCACTCGCAGGGCTGATATCCCCATTGCTGAAGCCCTGGCATTGGCCAGTGGAAGGGACAACCCCGCAGAACGGGCAGAGGAGTCTCTGCTGTGCCAGGGCTGCAGCCGGGCTGGCACCAAGGTGGACTGTAGAGTGGGCAACCCCGGGAGCAGGCTCCTGCCTGGGGTGCGAGAGGACACTCGGACCTTACAGCTTCTCCTGCAAGACACACACATGTAGCGACTCAGTTCAAGATCTCACCCTTAACATCACATCAGACTGGAGAACAAAAGAAAGCGGCTTCTGTGACTGAAATTAAAGATACTGCTTCCTGATCATTGTAAAACCGACTTAGAGTCACAGACTTCTAAAATAAGATACTTCATTAGACACAACCATTCTTCTGATGCTACTTGGAAGAGTTAAGTCCAGAAGTGCTGCGGAGACACTGTGGGATAATGTATTCGTGTGGATGGTTATCATCCTCCTCATAAAGGCATTATGAAAGCAGCAAAGGTAATTGCATTATATTTATGTCAATTCTCTTATTTAACTTGGCTGCAAATGAAGTATTCTGTATTGAACTGCAGCCCGTGGTAATTCACAAACCCGGCTCTGCTTTGCTCGGAAGAATTGTGACTAATGAAAAGTGACTCCACGGAACAGGTCTTCTCCATGTGATTGCTCGTATAGACCCCGAGCAGGCAGACTCGGTAGATGGAGTGGCTGCCGGGGCCGAGGCAAGCTGTGGGCTAAGGGAAAAAATAAACGGAGGTTTAGCTTGCTCTGAAACTTGCAGGAGTGGAGGGCTCCTTCCCACCAGGCCCCCCTCCTGGGGTGCAGCCCCTCACCTCGGGCACTGCCGTTCCCTCGGGGTTTGCTGCATGTCTCGGCTGTGGTCTCTCTGCTTGGATGTGTCACTCAGAAGGGCCTCGTGCAGCCCCGATGGCTCGCCTGCCTGTTTCCAGCTGGCACCCAGTGCCACTGGGCACAAGGCATCCCGTGGGTGAGCTCCCATGGGCCTCGGTCTGTGTCTTAGATGCATTTAGGAGGAG
>NW_010449087.1:0-1243 GCF_000710305.1 Buceros rhinoceros silvestris | reverse complement strand
GAAACAGCCCCCCTTCTCAAACCGTGACAAGGCAGAACTGTAAAAAGGCTGTAGAACAAACATGTGATCATGAAATTTCATCATCTTACTCTACACTTGGGCCATTCTGGCTGCTCTGCCACTAGCCAGATACCCCACCGTGGCCTCTTAACGGGCTCAGGCAAGCAGGTCTCTCAACTCTGCATGTGTTACATATTTATGAGGGTAGGGGAACATTATGTACACCCCTTCTATTTTTTTTTTAATGATGCAAACAAAACCTAGACTACCTTTCAGATCTGTAAATGCTCTACTCTCACACCTACCATGCCCCTGGACCTGTGGCCAAGGACATCATTCCCCATTTACTTTATCCTGATTCACATCAAACTGTGGTCTTACTGACTACGGGGTCTGCCTGTGACCTCTGACAGACATCATTTTCCCTTCTCTCAGCCCAGTGTCTTCACCTGGCCCTGCATCTACCACTGTGGCCCCTCTAGTCCTATTTCCCCTTCCCTTTTTCTCCACGGAACGCCTCAGATTTCAAGAAAGAGTTTTTGACAGCTCAGTGTGGGCATAAACATGCACACAGCAGACATCAAGTTACCATGTTTCTCTCTTAGCAAGAAAGAGATACCTGTGTCTTCGTCACGTGGTTCACACAGGTATCAATCATACATGAACACGCTCATGGAGCACGTTGCCCCAGATAGCAACACACAGATACTTCCTCTATTTTTCCGCTGTGAGGTAGCTTTTCCTGAGCAGGCTTTTGGGAATCTCTTTGCTGCCGCAGCCTGGAATGAGTGCAATAGTTGGACTTTAAAATGTACTTTTGCTGTCTTAGGGCAACACTGATGTGTGTCTGGCGTCCATCTGTGTCCGTCCGTCCGTCCATCGCTTGTGATACAGAACCTGCACAGCTCTCACACTCCGCTCCATTGCCCGCTCCTCTCTATGAACACTGCTGCAGGCCCGGAGGCAACCAAGAGCTTGCACCTGTGCAAAGCCGCCCAAGGCAAAAGGCAGCTGTCACCGACGAGCTAATTCAAGCAATACACTTCCACGGGTGCCCTTGAAGTCGAGATTATTTGGGCTACAGCTCTGTTCCTGCTCTGAGCATGGAGTCCGGAGCGAGTCTGGGGCAGCGATGGCCGGGGCGGACCCTGTAGCCATCCTCAACCGCCCGCTGGGGCGGAGATGAAGTCGCCGAGAGGGGGGAGTTCAGGCTACACGCGAGGAGGCGAAATCTTCCCCATGT
>NW_010449086.1:0-1233 GCF_000710305.1 Buceros rhinoceros silvestris | reverse complement strand
GAAGTAAGAGGCAGTGGGGACACCGGCCTGCCAGGAAAGTCTCAGTCAGAGATCACAAGATCACCACTGCAGAAAACAGGAGAGGAAAGGGTTGTGTAATACTTGAACAGGCAGTTTGGGAGATTTGGAGAAATACTATACAGTTCTATGATGCTGAGACCAAATGGCCCAGGGAAATATGCTTTGAAGCTTTCCTACCTTGTTATGAAGGACACTCCCATTGAGCCTGCCTGTTAGGAATGGAATGGTCCCTGGCAAAACGTGAACGGCCAGCCCATGCCCAGGAACTGTTTAGGGAGTGCTGATGGACCCAGAACAACTGATAGTTTTGAAGGAAGGATGACTGAATGTCCATGCCTGTGTTTTAGTATTGCTGAATTGCTAATATTCGCATAACGTGAGCGTCCTGCACTGATGGGGATTTCATAATCTTCCAGGGTCATGATACGACTCCTCTCTCTCCTCATCACTAAGAATTCTTCCCTGGTATCTGCCTTAAATACAGTGAAGTTAGCAAGAACAATTTATAACAATCTTTATGATGATGGAAGATTTCCATTTCTTTCTCAGCCCTCACTTTCCAAGTTGAGCAAGCCTGGCCTTTTTTATTATTATGTTATTATACTGTACAATACAATACTATAATACTAGACAGCCCAAATAGCATAGCAATACCTTCTGTCTGCACCACAACGTCTCATAGTGGTGTTTCACCTGATCAAACAAATTGCCATATAGGCCACTTCTCCACAGCTCTGTGATTAGACATAGCGCCAAGACAGGGAAGAAATCTGGGGCTAAGTAAATGGGCTTAGGACCATTTTCTACAGAACTGAGCCTGAACTATCAGACAAGGTCAAGAATCAATAATTTTGGAAAAAAATCATTGCAAAAAGCAAAAGCAATAAACAGCCCAAGAAGATAAAAGTCAAAGGGATGAGTGCCAGAAAACAGAAGGTAGAAAATTGAGATCCTTTGAGAAATGCACTGCAAAATACCTTGGAGATAGCTGGAAAAATGATGCTTCCTACTTTAAGGCATGGGCATGTGGAAAGGAGAAAAATGACCTGGAACAATTTCTCAGACAGATGGCCGTCTTACCAAAAACAAAAATCAGAGCTAAAGTAGAAGATGGAGTAAGAAATCAGCCTTAGCAGGAGAAGAAAATAGAGACCCCGTAGAATGAAATAACAGTCAGGAAGGGCTTGTTTCAAAACTCAGCTTCTAATTCAG
>NW_010449085.1:0-1245 GCF_000710305.1 Buceros rhinoceros silvestris | reverse complement strand
GGTTGGAAAAGACCTTTAAGACCATCGAGTCTTTAAGACCACCTTTAAGACCATGGAGGTCAACCATTAACCCAGGACCGCCCACCACTGGACCATGTCCCTCAGCACCATTTAATGGTGCTTTAGGGATTTTGTGGAGCTGATGGTCGAAACATCTGGAATTTAATGCGGGGGCACCTCCGCCATCAGAGGTTTTTTTTGTTTTAAAAACCATCCAGGAAGAGTATCTAGAAAAGGATCAAAAAGCTCTAGAGGACTAAAAATTAATTATTAAAAGGGTCGTGTTCGCTTGGAGGGATTTTAATTAGCTAAGAGCCAGGAGGAGGATGGGGTCTACCCCGGCCGTGTCCCCAGGGGCATCCCCACAAGTCGAGATCTCCCTTAAAAATAAAAAAACCAAAAGAAATGACGGGGCCGAAGGAGCCGGAGCGGGTGGCCAAGCCAAGAGCCCCGGGGTCGGTGCCAAGCGCCGGCTCCCTCCTCCCCGCCGGCCACGGTCAGATGATGTGCGAGGCGAGCCGGGAGGCTCCTAGTCTGGCAGGCAGCCTGCTTTGCTCCAGAGGCTCCAGTGCTGTCATCTCGGCGTTAACCCCTGATAACCTCGTCCCTTCCAGGACAGGACGGATTTAGGGAAGTCGAGGGAGTGGGAGGGGGCGAGGAGGGGGTGGTGTCTCCAACGAGGCTGGGAAGGAAAGGGTGCAACACTCCGCGATGCTCAAAGCAAATAAAAAAAATCTATTAAAAGGAGGTGCGCTCCAAAATCGACCGAGAATAAGCGACTTTAAAAAAAAAAAACCAGCAAGAAATTCCCAAGCAATTGTTTATCGCTGGGACAAATATACAATCCCCGTTCCACAGGAAGATGTCTCAATTTCAGATTATAATAGGATGCCAATTTGTAAATAAAGGCATTTCACAGGAGGTTATAAACTCTGTACGAGAGGGAGGTGGAAGGAGGGGGGAGAAACCGCGCGGGATCCTGTTTACACGGCGGGGAGGAGGGGGGAAGCGACGGGGAGCCGCTTCGGGGGGCGAATAGCTCCGGGTTTGGACAAGGTGCATCGTCCCCCGGCGAGCAGCTACCAGCGGGGATCAGAGGCATAGTGAAACATTCCCGGCCTGCTCGCGATTTCGGAATGAAATGTCACTCAGCCAAGCGGTCCCTTAAACCAGGGGAGGTCCCACCGCCGCGAGAGGCGGAGCAGGGAAGGATGCTGATGCTTCTCCCACCCCCCCCAGGTCTTT
>NW_010449084.1:0-1242 GCF_000710305.1 Buceros rhinoceros silvestris | reverse complement strand
ACAAACACATCTCTGAGGCTGCTCAAAACCCTGGTCAGCCTAAAGAATGGGGCTGAGAACTGGGTCTAGGAACAATTTAGAGGCAGCTGCTTTCCCTTCCCTACGCCCCTGTTCAAAGTCTCCCCACGCCACAGCACCCATGGTCTGTCCCTCAGTGGGGACAGGGTGCTGGCTGGGTGGGGCTGGAGCTTGTGGCTGCCCACCCACCCAGGTTTACAGCAGCGGTGACACGCTGCTCCTCTCCTCCCACCTGGGTTTCTCCCTTCCACAGGGACCAGGTCTCACATCTGGCAGAAATCAAACCACCCCAGGGGCCTGGTGCACCCTGCGGGGAACCTTACGATGATCATCTGGTCCCAGGAGCACCCGTGGAGCTCTTTCACCTTCCTGCTTCTCTGCGAAGGCTGGGCTGGTTTTGCGGGTGGGCTGGGCCCAAACGGAGACGTTGGTTCGGCTGAGTGCACCCTGAAAATTGTTTCAGAGAGAGGAAAAGTTAACGTGTGATCACATGTGGGTAACAGGACAGGGGAGTGAGACTCCAAACTAAGCCAGGTACAGCTCCTCTGGGGGACGGAGGGAAGGAGAGGGTCTCCGAGAGAGCCACAACTGCATCAGAAGTTGAATAACTCTTGGTCCAGCACCTCTGCCACTTCCCAGCCTTCCTATTTCCTGAAGAGTGGGAATTCAGCAGCTCTTTGAGTAGCCCAGGGGATACAAAATCCACTGGGAACTGCTGCTGACGTGTGACCAGCCACCCAAACTGCTCCCACACAGGGTTGGGGGTTTGGCAGCGAGTGGCTTGGCTCCAAAAATCCTGCACCCGAGTCTCACTGGATCCAAAAGATCCAAAGTCTCACTTAAACACACCCCCAGATTGTGAAATCTGTGGGTACAACCACAGCTCTGATCACACCCCGAAACTGGGGAGTGGGAAAACGACCCGATACATTTGGATCCTAAGGAGACAATTCCAAAGCCACGTTTTCACAGAGGAAACACTCATGCTCATCAGCTTCCCGAGGGACAACGGTGTGCCCAGACCTGCTCCCCCATTTGCCACCAGCATTTCCACATGTCCCAGGGTTTGCTCACACCGCAGAAGGCGTCTGAAAAGCCACACAAGGAAGTGAGTTGGAGCTCCCATTTGGCACCTTAGTGGCAGCAGCCTTGGAAGATTTATCTTGGCTCATTTAGCAGCATCTTTGGCTCCTCAGCAACGGGCCCTTGTGGCCAAGAGGCCAG
>NW_010449083.1:0-1240 GCF_000710305.1 Buceros rhinoceros silvestris | reverse complement strand
GGTCAACATCTCCGGGATTCTTACTTACATAACACAAACCTTTTTGTTTAATTGTCTGTCTATATCTTGTCTGGGTTTTTAGATTACAAATCCTAATCTAGCTTGGGACCACCAGCTGCTATTGCAGTGCAAGTCCTGTTTAGAATCAGGAAGCACTATCACTTTGAAATTGTTAAAAGATGCTTAAATTCTGTTATAACAGTATTTGCACTAGAAAAAGTGCTGCTTCAGTGTTCTGAATTTAGGAATGGAAGATCTTTGTTAAGACTTAGTTAACAGTTGCACATAGTTAACATTGTGTTGTGAGTTTTTCCATTAACTTCAATTAAACAGGTTGGTGCTTTCAGGGGAAATGAGTATGTAAGTCTTTACAAGGTTGTGCTTTAAGTGGTGAGGCAAGAAGTGAACCCAGCTGAGCACAAATTAACAGCATGTGTTTATCTGGTTAATTGTCAGTGGCTAGAGCATGCAAGTAGTCAGTCAGCTTTGCAGGACGTACGGGGCTAACAGCTAGCAGCTTTGCACCTTAAATGGTAAAAAACTTTAGTTTTGGATTATAACAGATGTGCATCTTCTGAATTCAGTATAAATACAGATACGTAACTTTAGCTGCAGATCACTTATACCATGATTTTGTTGATTTTTTAGGAAGATATATACAGGTCTGAAAATATTTCAGCAGTGATCTGTTTTAGGATGAGGAACTTGTAAACTCTTTAGTCTTACTTGCCTAGTATGCTAACGTCTCATAGAGTGTTACTCTGCTGTCTTATCCTGTGCTATTTGTTTGTGATTGGTATTAATAGCATTTATATTTGGTAACTTTTACAAATTTGAAGTATGCATGCGTTTTTAGAACCACAGTTGTATACCTGGGTCGAAACTCAGGAGCAGCAAACAAAAAGCATGCCTGGCTGTAGAGCAGCTAGAGGAATTGAACCTGGGAACTGTGTTCTGTAAATGAAAAATTTCATTTGAATATGAAACTCTTTTCAATAAAGGTGGAGGAAAAAAACATACAGTCCATGTGAGGATGGAGTGTGATGGTGGTGGATGCAAAAAGTATTGCCTGCATCTCCCACACATGCTTTGGCCTTTAGAGATGACGGCAGAATCTGTGCCATAACTAGCCTAGGTGTGAAATGCCGATAAGGCATTTGACTCATTGGATCTGGTGAAAGAACTGTGGTGTAGGCTGGTGCATAGTGTGCATTCAGCAATCTCAGACCCATTAGAGGTT
>NW_010449082.1:0-1239 GCF_000710305.1 Buceros rhinoceros silvestris | reverse complement strand
CTGGAGGTGTTGAAATGCAGCTTGGAGAGGTAATTGAAAGATTTCTAATAAAAAGGATGATTACTCTTTTGTGACCTTTGATGAAAAATGCCAGAAGTCTAATGTGGCAGTTCCCTTTGCTCAGTGGCACACAGCAAACGGCAGTATGACACCACACTTCAAACCTACAAAAGTCGTGTGCTGCTTGGAAGTTTTATTGGACGCATCAGTGACTAACTGATGTCTTTGGCGGAATGGTCTAGTGTGAGCTCTTAGCCCCTCCTCATGCTTGCTGGCTTCTAATGAACAGCTGTTTCAAACTTCAGGATGCCTGAGGTAATTACCCCAACCCCACTGCTATGGCATTTGAGCATCTCACAATTTTAATGGCATTTACCTTCCCAGTGTTCCCTGAAATAGAGGAACAGAGAGAAAAATCTTACACAGGGGCTGAAATTCAACCAAAAAACACACATTCCCTCTCATTCTCCCTCAGGTCTGCCCACAGCTTATTTTCTAAACTGAACTATATTACATGCAAACACAAATTTACTACCAATAGTCTCCTTGCATGGCAGGTTTTGCTGAGAAATCAAAATCTGGAATGCTCTGGAGACAGAGTTCTTCTTTTCTCTGCAGTGGAAATGTTATGCAGTAACCTTTTACTATTCTGTAGTGGGAGGACCCTCATTTTCTCTCTGCTGTTAATCTAGCATCAGTCATCAGCATTTAAACAGCTCCCAAAAGTACCTAAAAACAATCCTGGTAAGCAGGCAAAGGGTTGTGGTACCTATTTTAAAATGGAAGTTAATTTGCATTTAAATGCTATTACACACCGCGGTCACTGTAGAGCTTCAGAAGAGAAAGAGCTCTCCATTCCCCTAAGTCCCAGAGAGAACATCTGTTCGCTCTAAAGTAGTCACAATTTATGTTCAAATGCTTTATTTGAAAAAGATATTAAAAACCTGTAGAACTAAATTCTAACACCTCTTACACGTGTCCATGACCTTTACTGTACCGCCAGCTGCAGTATTTTCAGCCCCTCTCTTTCCTGGAGGCAGGTCCTGAGACACCCCACTGAGAGCTCACCCCTGGAGCCTGATCATTGTCCTCATTTCACGCGCTGCTCACCTCCGCGGCGGACAGGCAACCCCCCGCCAAGTGCACCTATGATGTGTGTTCGGCAGGGGCCACAAGCTCAGGACTTGCTGGTGTTTGATGAGCTCCTGCGTTATGTTACCTTGTAAATACTAGTCTGTA
>NW_010449081.1:0-1240 GCF_000710305.1 Buceros rhinoceros silvestris | reverse complement strand
CTGAACAGTTCAAGGACAACTGTTTGCTGGAGATCTTTGCCCTAAGGGTCACTGATGTGCTTGGGTCCCACGCACGCAGATCCAAGAATCATATTTCCGTCATACTGAGGCTTCTTGGTGGGCTGAGTGGAGAGGCCAAGGCTGAAGGGTGCTGAAGGGTGGAATTCTCAGCTGTGGACCTTTAGGAGAGGACCTTCTAGGGTGCCCAGCAGGGGTCCTGTGCGATCAACAGCGTATGCTTTTTGAGTGTCCGTATGATGTATCGTTGTTTTGGTTGGGCTGGAAAAACCCCGGCAGTTGATCTGGATCGTCTTTCACCAGTGATTGAAACCTCTGTGTGTGTTTCTCCATTGAAATGCTGATTCAGGAGAAGCTTGGGTGTGTCAGTGGATGTCACTGTGTCCTCGGGCTGCCGAGCAGAGAGAACCACAGTAAGAAAGTTGAATGTGTAAAACCCCAGTAAAACAAGTCAAACAGTAATTTTTGCAGAGAAAGCTGCAGGAATCTGAGCTACAGACCCATCTTGCTGCTCAGTGGGGAAGGTTGAAATCTCCCAGCATGGTGGTGGTGAAATGGTTCTACAACCTCAGCTCCTAGGTAAAGGATATCCTGTGGAAATCAGGCAGAATAATTTGTTCCCAGGTTACTTTTCTGGTTTTGTAGATCTGCTTTTTTCCTCAAGTAGATGTTGGTAAGAGTCAATGACCATGAGCACAGCCTTCCTGCCAGAGTTGTTTTGGAAGGCTGCCCATGGTGACCTGTTACTGACCAGTGCAGGTGACGGTTATCCACGTGGCAGCGACGAGTAGGAAATACTGAAGTGTTTGGGTTTGCTTGGAAGCAGCATCAGGATGCTTTAGTCTTGCAGCACCTTCATTTGAATGTGCTCTATAAGGAAACATGGTCTGTGAATTCGGGACTGGTGGCAGTTAGGACCCAAAGCCAGAGAACTTGGACAAATCCTGGTCTTCAGGGAAATCCATCTGAGATATTCTTCAGCTGTTGGGAGATTCCAGTGGTGGTTGCTGAGGATGCTGGGGAGGCCAGCCCACATCTCCTGTCCTGTTTAGTGGGCTCGAGGTAGCACTGGCAGTAGTCCAGAAGGTGCAGATGCCATGCAATTAGACTCCCAAATCCTTTGAGTTCCATGTGATGGAGTTACTCCATGCTGCAGAAACAAGCCTGAGGAGACTCCCAATCTCCCCCGAGGAGATTCCCAAAATGTGCAAGGAAGAGCTTG
>NW_010449080.1:0-1214 GCF_000710305.1 Buceros rhinoceros silvestris | reverse complement strand
ATTTAGGAATATACCTTGCAAAATATTATGAGATCTTCAGTTTTGTTTTCCAACAAGTGGAAGAGAACAACTTTCAGGTCTGCTCCCAGAGGCTAATTTTTCTCTTTCTTTGAATCCCCTCCCAGCATGAGAAGGGTAGTCTGGCATTAGGTTAGTTCAGTAGTTTGAATTCACTGTTTTGGTCAGAATAAAAACTAAGATAATTTAAAAAGAGTTAGCCTAAGTCTTAAGAATGTCTACAAGAGCTTTTCAGTTTTGTTTGACAAACAGTTTCAAACTCATAGTTGCATTACCTTCTACTGTTAAAACAGAGCAATTCTTGCAACATGGTCTGCATCCAACCTGAGATCAAGTACATATCTTCTACTGATATGACATAGCCTCTGTTCAAAGAAAGCTGGGATTTAATCTTAAAGGCGACCTCATCAAAGCAGCTGAGTCAGGACCTGTGTAGAATTATTCTTCCACATAACTGCTTTCACATAACTGGCATTCTTCAAATGAAAGACAAACTTTTGGTTTTGGTAGCTACTGATTACCTTAAAGTTACTTTTCCTTTTATTTCAATTTAAAACAGGCAGATGTTCCTTATTAAAGTTCAAAGAATTCCTGTCCGAGTCTAAAGAGACAGTTTCATTGATTTTTGTTACCAAACCCTGTACATTTCCATACCCTGACATTCTAGAAAAGGATGATCTGTTTGGCATTAGGATGCTGCTTTGAGAATAAAGACAAATGATATCTCTCATTGTTGTTCAAAGAATTAAATACTTATCATGCAAAACTGGCACCAAACAACTTTTACGTGGAGAAGATTTTAAACAAAGATACCTTACTATGTGTTTTTTACAGCTGTCACTTTATCAGTATTGTGACCCAGGGCGTAAAACAAGAGTAGCCCAAACTTAAAAACAAGAGTTTCCCAATTCTGCTTATTGCTGCTCTGATACAGGCATCTGCAGCTTAAGCAGGTCGCCAGACCGCTTCCCTTTCACTACCTGCAAGCAGTTATTATCCCGTTTACATATAGAGCGCAAAGCCTTAGCTTGCCTCCCAGCCTGCAAAACGCCCGTGGAACTCGCATCCCTGTAATCACCCGGAGTATCGACGAGCTTGAACTTACATATATCCTCCTGCCCGACCGGCAACGCCCGGGCACTGCAGACGGCGAGGCGGGCAGGTGAGGGCAGGCCGCGGAGCAGCCAGGCGAGGCC
>NW_010449079.1:0-1237 GCF_000710305.1 Buceros rhinoceros silvestris | reverse complement strand
TTTTTTTTTTTCCTTCTATCAGACAAATAGCACATCTTCTCTTTGCTCTCCTTTATGTTGAGGCAAGGAGCTTGTTCAGGGAATCCATTTTCTGGACAGGCCCAGTGTCTGTTGTCCCTCTGTTCTGGTATTAAAACTTAATGATAACACGAGATTATAATTAGCTTCAGCTCTGCTTCCTTGTTGTTCCATTCATGTTTTCGATGCTCCTGTTTGTTCTTTGCTGTTTTTAAGAATGTTCTTACTAAAGTTCAGAAAAGCAGGCTGATGAAATGTCACCCACTTTTTAAAGCGTGTTGACCCTGCGTGTTCTTACCCCGTTTCTTTTCCCCACCAGGTTCTCTGTATTCTGAGCAGCTGCCTCAATCTGGAAACTTTGGTAGGACTTGCCTTAGCTTTTAGAGCAGGATAAGTATATTGTTGGCACTAAACAAGCGCGTGCCTCACCCATGGAGCAGTCCCTGCAGAATCAGAGGATTGGTGTGTTGTGTACTGGTCTGAATTTACAGTTCTTCAGGGCTTTCTGTAATTGGTGTTCGTATCTAACGTTCTGCTCAGGCTTGTGTTCTTGTATTTAAAGAATGCCTGGAGGCAGTATGTTGGCCAAAGAAACCCCAGACTGCCCAGCGCAAGGAGTCCTTGGGCAATGTGAGCAGTAAGCTCGGTGGGAGGTTGTGCGTTTTCTCCTTGCCCAAACACGAGTAAAGCTGTTGCAACTTTTCTGCCCTCATCAGAGGGCAGCAAGGACTGCTGTTACCTCCTGGTAGCCAGTCACTAGAAAGTGTGGTTCTGCGTGTAGGTAAATATTGTGAGTTTTGGCCTGCAAGTGGCATGTCCCTAGGAAAGGGAGAGAGGTGCTTAAGTTCTCTGAATGGTGGATAACATTCGTTACCCCGAAGAGTTCAGTAATGCTAAAGGAATTACGAGCACAGGGAACTCATAGGCTGTAGTTAGAAACGAAGAGGATGCAAATACCCTCACCCCTGCTGTTTGCTGTGGTTTCAAAATAAGACAATTCCTTATGTAATGCCTTAATTTTGGTGATTGTTTGCAGCGCATGAGAGCCACAACTGTGGTAAGCTGATACTTCAGCAGATTTAGATACCTGGACTTAACGCGCCTTATCTCATGACTGGGCTGAATCTTGTGCTTGGCATGTTTCCAGTTCATTGAAGTCAGGGACAGGACTATTGGCAGGAGCTGGGCAGTCAAGGTGCCTCAAGGTAAAGTCACAATA
>NW_010449078.1:0-1237 GCF_000710305.1 Buceros rhinoceros silvestris | reverse complement strand
AGCGGGCTGCAGGGCAGCTGCGTTGCTGAGGGCTCCTCTTCTCATCGCCGGGAGCAGGTCGTTCGCGCTGGCACGCAGGAAGCTAAAGCAGGGGCTGCCGCTGTGCTGCGAAACCTACATGGAAAAGACAGCGTTTGGGTTTGTGAAAATCGATTTCCTTAGTCTTGGGATTATTTTTTTGTTTTGTTTTGTTTTAGGATTTTCATTTCCTCAGTCTCACTGTTTTGAGAATGCTTACTGCTGGTTTTCCTTGCTCTCATCAGCAAGGTATAATGGAGCATCATGTCAAGGAATACACTGCGTTGTGCAACAAAATCTCACAACGTCCAGAAACAGCACACATTCTGAAAAAATAATGCTGGGAACCCCCTCTGAAAGAACGTGAAAACATTTTGGTTCATATTTTCTCTCTCTTGAAGCTAAACCTTCCAGAACACACAGACTGAGAGCCCAGTTCACTCTTTCTAAAACCTGACCCATGTTCCCTCTCAACGAGTATCTCTTGCCCTGAGCTTCAGCGGGCAGAATGGGAACGTCTCAAAATTGAACAGGAGTTTGCAAAGCTACAGTTATTTCAAAATCGGGGCAGCCCTTAGTGCCTCCAGCAAGGCGTCCCAAATTAACTCCGGCCTCCTACCACTGCTCTTGCAGGTGTCGTTCTGCCAAACCCACTGAATACACATTGATTCTCATGGAAACCTTGATTTCTACCTGGTTTTCCAGAGCTTTCCTGTAGCTTCCCTCCAGCTCACTATGTACCTAACTTGTGCTTTTTAGCAAAATAAAGTCGCGCTTTGGAGCTTATCAAATGGACTCACAAAGATCCTGACTGTAATTCACAGGAGCTATTTAATGCAAATCATTCCACAGACTTTATTTACATAGAAGTAAATCACCTGGCAATTAAATACAAGGAATCAATGTGATGCGATTTGAAAGAAAAAAGATTGAAATGCAGCATATGGAAAGTATTAAAACTATGAAGACTGAACTGTCAATAGTCTAATGAGGACAAAGACGAGTGTTCAGACAGTGTTTGAAGTCCATGAATATAAAAATTGGTATTTTACACATCAAAGGGTATTGCACTTTTGCTGAAAAGTACTACCTGGGGTTTGGAAGCCTCAACAAACACATTAGAGGAAAAAGCATAAAGAGGGAAAGTTGTTTTTACAGGCCTTTTAGGAAGTTAACCACACTGTCCAATCCCCTCTTCCCAGAAGGAAACGAGAAACCG
>NW_010449077.1:0-1233 GCF_000710305.1 Buceros rhinoceros silvestris | reverse complement strand
GCAGGACACACAGACTCCAGCCCTAAATAACCCTGTAGGTACACGTGCAAAAACAGTAGCAGCTTACTTCTAGTAACTAACCACACTTGTACCTGAGAGGGGGAGGTTGATTTCAGGATTACTGCCTAATTAGTGCCCTATTATAGGTGACATATTAATCTAACTTTCTCCAGTTATATTGCATTCCTAATTTATCAGCTCATCTAACTCTTTTCTTACTTCAGTAGAGGCTCAGAGTTTCTGATTATAAAAGGCATAATATTGATTTACATATGATCATTAGACAGTCCTTTATTTCCAGTAACATTCCAATGTACTAAAAATGTCCATTTTTTAGTGTTTCTAGAAAAAGTAATTTTTCACATACTACATTTGTACTTATCACATGAATATGCAAAAATGCTCCTGCAAAATAAATTCTTAAAATAACGTTAGTAAATGTATCTTCAGAATGGGTTTTAGCTTACATTACACATATACTGGAGCTGCCACCCAGTGTTACTACTGGAAATTCCATTTACTTCATTGGAATACCCGCACAAGAGAGTAGACCAAAAAACGATGCAAGCAAATTCATGGTTTGGAGATTTATTTGCAAGACAAGCAAGTTTCATGGTTTTGAGTAAAGTAAGCAAACATTCTGTCCAGTCATCACAAGGATTGGTCAGTAATTCAAAAGGCAGGAACTGGTGAAATCTCTGTGAAATTTGAATCTGATCAGGAAAGCTTTCTGAGCAAATATGGGGACAGGAGATAACATGAGTATCTGAATATAAGCAAAGGATCTTATAAATCAATTCAATGATTTGGTGATAGCCTACAAAGTTAACTGCACAAGAAAGATGTGCTAGGGTAGTTTATTCTGGCAGCATACCCCTGTTGCTGCAATAGCTTGAGAACAGTAAAAGAAGACCGAAAACCCACTAGAAAAGCTTACAATGAAGGGACGCAAGGTGACAAACGGGATACCTCAGCTCAAAACAAGCGTGGACAATAAGGAGATTGCAAGTTCTACATCCACCAGGTTGCCTGAACTTAGCTTATTTGCTGCTTTTTTCCATTCGCACTTCCGTATACTTCTGGAGAAGGACCTGGGAGTCTGGGTGGATAACAGGTTACCCATGAGCCAGCAATTGCCATTGTGGCCAAGAAGGCCAATGGTACCCTCAGGTGTATTAAGAAGAGTATGGCCAGCAGGTTGAAGAGGTTCTCCTCCCCCTCTACTCTGCCCTA
>NW_010449076.1:0-1236 GCF_000710305.1 Buceros rhinoceros silvestris | reverse complement strand
TCTCTGGGCAGCCTGGGCCAGTGTCCCACCATACTCACTGTAAAAAATAGCCAAGTCCCTCTCTAGGACTACCGTGTGTGACTTGCCCAAGGGCATAAATTAAGCTTCTAGTGGAGCAGAAATACATCCTGCACCTTTCAGAGTCCTCTCTCCTTCTACCACTGCCTTCCTCGAGAAGGTACCCTTGCAAAAGTGAATGACACTCTAAATCTCTTTCAGAGACAATAAGAGGGGTGGTAAACAACTCCCAGTGCTGTAGGACGCAGGTCTGCCTGCGAACAGTGGCTTTCAGCATGTGTAGACACTGAGGAAAGGTAGAGTGGAAATATTTGACTGCGGGTTCCACAACTTTGCAGTTGTCAGAAGTGAAACAACCTCATGTGCCTCAGCTGGGAGACATTACTCCTTTAAATTCTCCATCGACATCAATTAGGAGTCTCTTACATGACCTCGCAGATGATGGTTTCCCCCCTTCCAGACTGTATTTAATGAAAAAGCATGGTTTGCCAGGTGGGTGACTTTTCCCAGGATCCCGCAGCACTTGGATTCGTACTGATGAAAACCTCTTAAGCTTCATGCCAATTTAGATCCAAGCAGTGTTTTTTCTTTGATTTCCCACGATTTTCCATTCCAAGAACTACCCTTTTGAATGTATTTATTCCAGCTTGTGCAGTTTAAGGGCCCGCAATTTGACACAACCTCTTCCACCTTCCAGATGCTTGTCAGAAAGGGGCTGCTGTGCTGCCTCCCAAGGGTTGTATTTTAGAGCACAAGGGTGTGTCTTTCAGTACAATTTAAATTGGCAATAATTAGGGGAGTTTGAAAGCTCTGAATACACCAAGGCAGAGGGAAAAGGGCTGTCCTTCTCCTTTACTTTCTGAAATCGAGACATTTTACCCGTCAGCTGTGGCCTGAATTCTCAGTCTTTCTCCATGGAGTGTTGGGATTCAGGCGAAGAAAGAGGAAATTGAATGATACGTAGAGTCTCCATGAAAGTTATCCAATGTCTGTGCCCTACCTAAAATGAACAGTCTTGAAAGCGTGGTGCCAAATCCGCCTTTTCTCTGCGTCTGCCACTCTTGCTCTCTAAGATGGCTTGGCTGAGAGACAAATTTCCTTGCAGTCAGAGAAGAGAAAAAAATCAGAAACAGAAGTACTTGTGAGCCGTTACCCTGTGAATTACATGGACGTGCGGGAGGCTGAGCGCTCATCCTTGGACCCCGCAGCAGCTGAGGT
>NW_010449075.1:0-1230 GCF_000710305.1 Buceros rhinoceros silvestris | reverse complement strand
GCCAAGCCATCATGATGATGATGATGATGATATATCCCCTAACACCCTTGCTCCTCAGAGTAGAGTTCACACTGAAATGTTCAGAGGAATCTAAATTATTCTGAAGGAGTGTTTGATCAAATTGCTTGAATTCTTTCTGGATTTTTGTATGTTTTCCTGTCACTACAAACACTTAATATGACCATTGCATGGTGGCAGTCTCAGATGACATCCTTGCCTTACCAATTTTGCATTTTCCACTATTTTATTATAGACATTTGTTCAATTTTGAGAAAGGCAAAAGAAATGGAATTTAGATTTTATGAATCCCAAAGGACTTATGAAGGATCTTCCTAGGATTACCTCTAATTTCGGCTCAAGCATAAGTGTTCCATTCTGTACTGCATTACTTGCCTTTTCATTGCCATCCCCAAAAGCAATTATCACTTCTCAGAGTCATGTCTTAAAAGTTGCTGTTTAAATTGGCGCTGGCTAAAAACAAAGTGAAAAGGAAATTAAGAATGTTGATTGAAGACACCAACTCACTTCAGTTAGATGAATTCAGAAGGTTTTTGAGAAGTACCCATAAGTTGCAATGCATTGCACCGACAATGGTAAGTTGCGTTTGTAGGTGGTAAAATTTGATGTACTACACATAGGACTAAAGATACCACATAACTTATCACATATGTGATAACAAATGCTGGAAGCAGCCATCCACAGCAGTCTTGGCCTCAGTGGATCTGGGCTCAATTCTTAATTCTCTACAGACAGCTCTTACTGATGTCCTCAGAAAAACTGCTCAGGGGTTGTCTGGCCCCAGAGTCCAGGTCTGCCTGCCCTTGATGTTCATGCTTCTGCCAGCAAGTGTACACAAGGCTGCTGAAGAGCTGCAGCACAGCAGCATCAGGAGGGATTTTTCTTATCCTGCCCATGGGACAAAGAAAGCAGTGAGCCCTGTGCCAAAGGTCAGAGCTGAGGGCCCACAGCAAGTTCTGGACCTCTGAGGTTCAATTTCCTACCTCAAGGTAGTTTGACTACCTGGTTGCCAGTACTGAAAATTTGGTAGGATGAATTCCATGACTGAATTGTGGCTATTGATTGTGGCTATTCAGAAGGGACAAAAGAGGAAGGAGGGTCAGTGGCGTAGTCCTCTACATCAAGAAATGCATAGAGTGTGAAGAGCTGTCCCTAAAGAATAGCCATGATCAGCTTGAAAGCTTACGGGTAAGAATTAGAGACTGAGGCAAC
>NW_010449074.1:0-1231 GCF_000710305.1 Buceros rhinoceros silvestris | reverse complement strand
AAAGGTTGCAGAGCTTGTTTTCATTTTATTTAAAAGTAACTTTAGTTATTCAAAGGCCTTGATTTCAGGAATGGATAATTTAAAGTGTCAAACTCCAGAGCTGCATTTTAGGCCAAATGCAAAAAATGTAGCACAAGATGTAAATATATTTATGTAATGTGCTCATAAATGATTCAGTGTTTAGACACCAATCTAATTTTGTTTAAACTGTATCACTTTATTGTAGGATACAAGATTTTGAAGTTTGAATTAAATTAATGGGCAATATAGATTTAGCTGGTGGGTAGGTTTTGTCTTCTTGTTTTTACTCCGTGTTATTTTTCATTGTGGGGGACAAAACCTTAGCTTTTGGGGCAGGAAAAAAGCAAATGGAACAGCGAAAGATCTTTCTGAGTAAATAGCTGTTCCTGAATTTCTTTTCATTTGACAGTCTGTAGCTATGTTGGTACGTCTCCATTTCGAGCAGGTGTTCTAGCTTTCTCTTTGGTCTCTCTCCTATACTTAGCATTTTCGGGGGGAAAAAAAAGTAATAGCCTTTAGTAAATTAAACTAAACTTCTCAAAGTTCTTTCCAAATAGAAATTCTTGAAAATATGGTGCATGAATTAGTTTAATTGATGTGAGTCTGACCTCTTTGATTGTCTGTGCACCAGTCCCAGGGCCACCCAAGATTTTGAAGAGACACGTTTTGCAGATTTCCTCTGTTGTACAAATATGGAGCGTCAGATTTTCTCAGAGAGAAAATAGCTCCAAAACAGAGGAAGCTAAACGGCTGGATGCTTGTCTTTCCTTCTGTAAAATAAAATTTTCTTTTTTGGTAAGAGGAGTTTTCTTATTCTTTGATACAAAAACCTTACTTTAATGACAAAGTATGCAAAGGTTTCCCATTCCTAGAGACGGACTTCAAGAAACAGAGAGCATTTCTGGGGACCAAACTCTCAATTAACAAGAAAAAACTTGGTACAAAACCCCCAACTAATTCTAAAATGGGTGGTGTTTTCTCTTTGTTTGTTTTGATTTGGGTTGGGTGGGAGGGGGTTTGTTGGTGGTTGTGAGTTTGGAGTCATTTTTTGCTATAGAATAAAATCCTCTAGGTTATTAAGCTAGACAAAGATACGAGCAAAAAGGAAACGACCAACATATAATCAAAAGAAAAACACCAAAGAGGTGCAGTGTAAGTCATTAGATGTCACTGGCTTTTTTTTATGCTTAGGGAATAAAAAAAAAAAAAA
>NW_010449073.1:0-1235 GCF_000710305.1 Buceros rhinoceros silvestris | reverse complement strand
CCTGGGGCAGAGGGTGCTGGGCCATGGGGGGCTCTGCTGCTCCGGAGCACGTCGAGCAGGTTCGCTAGAGCCCGTCCCAGGCTGGTGGCTGCGCGCAGCCCGCTCAGCAAGGCACGGTTGGTTGCTAGGGAGAGTAAATGCTCTTTTCGCTAACGACACATGTTTTAAAACAACGAGTATCTCCTGTTTAACTTTCTATACTTTTTATTCGAAAAGTTCACAGGATGGCCAGGAGGAGCAGCCAAACCTCGGAGCGCGGCAGAATCCCTGCGCTGGAAGCATGGTAACCAAGTACACAAAGAGGCATGACTCACGGCTCGGCAATGTCACACTTGTGTAATCTTTCAATGTAAACTCTTTTCCTCTAATAAAACGTTAGTAAGTGTAGGGTACGTATGTATGGGGCTGTGAGTCAGCCAAGAAAGAGACTCTGATGAATTCAGAATGAATGTGAATGTTCCCTTGATAACACACCCCGATGTCTGTGTCAGTTTATGTGCTTGTGATTTCAGCAACAGCTCTAACAAAATATTTTGTTTCTAGGATATACAGCCGTGCTGTACATCGCACCGGGAAGCTCCGCGCGGCCGCTCTCTTCCAGTGGGCACTGGGAGGACGTTTGTTTATAGCACTGCCCTGGCTCTGTCACCTCGCCCTGTTTTTTCTTTGCATAAAGGAAGCGTTTCGTGGGTAGGGAGGATGAGAGCCAAGCGCACAAAATACGAAATCCACTGCCTTTAGTTTCTTTTTGTTTTCAAAGCTAAAACCCCACAGCTCTGCAAAACCTGGTGAGGCGAATGTGAGAGTTTATTGATGTTGTGAGTCACTAGTTCTGCACAAACTGAGTGCAACTTTGCCGTGACCTTCCCCTCGGTCCTCGCTCGTGGTGCCGGCGCTTGCTGGCCCTTTGCTGTGTGCCACACTTAATTTAAACACCTAAACCCCAGCCCCGGGCGCTGATCTCACCTATGGCAGCACTGACCAGGAGTGATGCTGCTGGCGTGGACGTGTGAAGAATGTGAGATTAGAAGGTATTTGTTAATCTGCTGTGGGTAGAGGCGAGCTAAATGATGTGTGATTTGTCTTCCAGCCAAAGTACACACGGGCTCGGCCATTTTTGTACAGCAAAGTTGATCTTTCGAGGTGTTGCTGCCGATCTCTGCTGTTGCAGAGAAGCTTTTCAAGGGATTGCCATCAAGATTCCACATGTTAGCAGAAGACTCAAAGCCGGGGCT
>NW_010449072.1:0-1231 GCF_000710305.1 Buceros rhinoceros silvestris | reverse complement strand
TTTTTTAAAGCATGCAGAGGCCAAACTACTCTGGCCACACTGCACGTAACAGGTTGTGTTACTGAAGTAACCAAACCTCCTCTGCAAAGTGACTTACAGAGTTTTCTGGAGGATTGAGTAAATTGCTTTGCTTTCTCTCAGGAGAGAAAACATCCCCCTGAAATCATGTCAGCACCCTGGCACGTGAAAAGCCTGGGTTCAAGCCTGTGTTCTGACACAGACATTGTAAAGGGTTTGTGAAGGTGAGCCTCAGTTTCCCACCTGCTGCAGAATGAGTAAACGTGTTTCATCCAGAGGGTGATGAGAACAGAAATACGCTTGTTGTCATAAGGTGCATGGTTACCACAGTCATGAGGGCTGCATAAATTCTGACCCACTAGAAACCTTCTGAAAATTGTTACTCCTTGGTTACAAGCCATGGCAGACCTTTCAAAAACTGTTGCCCCCTCTTCTTCAGAAGCAGCATTTAATCAAGTTCTCCCAGTACCTGAGATATCGCAGGCATCTCCAGACGCTCCCAGTATCCCAAGTACTATATAGAGAACACAGTAATAAATTCTCAGAACAGTCCTAGAGCACCTTCCCTTTCTTTTATGCTCCCTGATGCCCTTCAGCAAGCCTCCATCTTCCACTCAACACAAGGAGTACTGCTTTCCAGCTTCCCCTCTCAAAGGCAAGACCTGCACCCTGACCAGCCATACCACCACACTCTCTCCTGCACCTTCCTCTTAAAGACGCACCTCAACTGGAGCACCAACAAGCTCTCAGTGAAGCAGCCAGGGCTAGGTTGAGCAGCAGTTGCAAACAACTGATACTTATTTTGGTTATTACAAAAGTATAAGCAACTTCCATGCGATGCCATAAGGCCGAGTTGCACAAAGAAATCTACTTTGAGTGCTCTGTTTTCCTGCATCAAGCTTCTCCCAGCTTCTTTCCTCCTGTTTCTTAACCTTGCCACACCACTTCCATTCAGTCTAGAAACTCTGCAGCCAAATACAGCTCCAAGCTCAGCAGAAAGCCAACCACAACTGAGATTTCAGGTGCAAATAATAATAATAATGCTGCTGCATGGGAGGCTCTCTATCTTCAAAGCCAGAACATAAAACTGAGATGCCTGAGCTGAGCACCAAGGATGGAACAGATTTCTCTTTCAACACCCAGAAGCCTGCAGCTAATGGAGGGAGGTGGACCTTCATGGTGGTGGTGGTGGGGGGGCAATCCACTCCACTGC
>NW_010449071.1:0-1217 GCF_000710305.1 Buceros rhinoceros silvestris | reverse complement strand
AGAAGTAGACAATAACCTTTGACAAGGTGAGGTCACCATCTTGTCAGACGTGTATGGTGCTCACTGTTGCAGGACGGTGTTGCTGCAGTACACAGAATTAGTAATGATGCCATCCTTACCAGAACGATGTCAAAAACCCAGGTCCATGAAAATACTGTCACAAGAAGTGCTGCCGAAAGATTAGTGTTTTGCTGCCACGTCAGATTTGTTATGCGTGCTAATTGGCTGTAACATTATTGTATGTGCGCTGCGTATATGCAACCAATTGCTTGGTTGATTTTTTTTTGTGGGGTGGAAGGATGTTAATCTTTCCTTAATTCCAGTAATTCCAGTGCAATTAAAAAAAATCACAGCACAGCTCCTGAAACCTTGATGGGGGGGGTGGGGTGTGAGGTGGGGAGGGAAGCATCATATGAAGAAATACCTCAAGTTCTGAACTTTTAGTTTATGTGTTTCGGTTTAGTGTACAGGGTGTCCCATAGATCTGCTGTGGGGCTGGATGCAGAAGAATCTAAGAATGTGAAGTGAAGCCAGGTGTGTCTGGAGCTGGATTTTTTTTTTTAGACCAGGTGTTGCATCTGGTGAACGTAAAAGCTGTAGCTCAAATCACATGAATCGGTCTGGGGCTGTTACAGAAACACGGTTTGTCTGCAGCGGATATGGGAGAGTTGTTCAGCATTGTGATGCTGCGTGGTAAATATTACCATCTTGTGGACGAGAGAATGTGTTTGTTGGTCACTCGGTACCTTTTGCCTCATGCTGGTTTATCAGCCTCAAGTAGTACTTTTGTGTTGGAAAGACTTCTCTGGAGATCACGTAGGGTTTTTTTCAGTATGTGATGGTACTGCTCGACCCTGTACAGCTCGACCCTAGCTGTCAGGTACTAACCACAGTGTAAAAGCTGAGGTAGTTACTTTCATTTTCAAGCTTAAATGACTTTTCCTAATAATCAGAGAGGTTTTTTTAAGAAATCTGAATAATTTCTGTCTGGTGCTCTGGATGCATTTGTGTTCCTCCGACAGAGAGAAGCATTCAGGACACTAAATATTTAATAGCATAAGACAGCTGATGCCATGATGGTCTGTGTCTCACGTGAGGTATCACTGCTAGACGCCAAATGAACTCATTAAAGGGGAAGCCAGGATGTAGTCCAGACCCAAAGAAAACCTTCGTTAAAACCTGGTGAATTTGACAACAGCCAGAATCATTATAACCAT
>NW_010449070.1:0-1232 GCF_000710305.1 Buceros rhinoceros silvestris | reverse complement strand
CCCAGCAACCCCTATGGCCCCCCACATCTCCCTGAAGGAGCTGTGCAGAGCACTCAGGCAGGAGGAGCGGGCTGAGGCCCCATGTGCTCTGCCTTTTTTCCCAGGGATCGATAGCTGGGCTGAGGAAGAGGATCTTCAGAGGAGAAGAGCTGTGCTTTGTTCCACAAAGGCGACAAATAGAAATGGCTTCATTAGCAGAACCTCCTGGGGCTACAGAAGGGGCTGGGGGGCTGTGCACACAGTGCTGGGCTGTGTTTAGAGGGTACTGGCTCTATTGGGGTCTGTGCCCGGTGTGATAGGCAATGACACAAATACACGAATGCCCGTGCTAGAGGGTCACAGATCACACCTTTCCCCAGGGTGAGAAATTCAGGCAGACCTGAGACTCAAGTCCCCCAAGGACTTTGGGATTTGAGGACCTCCAGCCTTTAGAGTTCCACGCAGTCTGCGGGCCTTGGAACACGGCTGAAGCCACACCACTGACCCAGCACAGTGCACAATGAATCTGTCTCTTGCTCCTTGGGGCTAGGAGGAGGCCTTAGACTCCATCCCCATTCCTGGAGCTTGCAGAGGCACACTGACGCCACAGCCACCTGCTTCCAGTTCAGCGCTGAGATCCAATCCAGGGCTGCTCCTGCTAGGCAGGTTCGGCCCCACATCCTCTGTCACCTCTCCTCTGCTCAATTACAGTCCCTGCGGGACGCGGGAAGCGGGCATCGATCAGAGCTCGTTACTCAGGTGACAGCAGCTGTGTCCCTGAGCCCCCCAGGGAGAGTGGCAATACACATCACCCCACCTATGGACCCTGGCTGAGTAGGGACACAGGCCTGCCTGTGCCCTCCCGGCTCCCTGGAGCCCTGGTGCTCGATGAGCTGTGGCCAGCACTGCCTGGCAGTGACAGGAGACACGAGACCCTGATTAAGGCTGCATCGATCCCACGCCAGCTCCTCTCGGCTGCTCTGGGCTATGCCATGGCTGCAGGAGCTCTGTGCCAGGACTTAGCCATCTCGCACCCTCACACCCCTACCCCAGAGGAAACACCCTGGGACCGTCTTGCAGCCTGGGGCACCAGACACACTCACAGACACACATAAAGGGAAAGTCAGCTGCAGGCTGCTGCACACGCTCAAAGTCACGCACGGGAATCATTGAATGCTTTGGGTCATAAAAGACCTTTAAAGCTCATGTAGTCCAACCGCCTTGCAGTGAGCGGGGACATCTGCAACTAGATC
>NW_010449069.1:0-1228 GCF_000710305.1 Buceros rhinoceros silvestris | reverse complement strand
GATCTCCTGCAAGCATGGGAAGAGGCTTGTCTTTCAGGCCTGACACAAGCACCTGAAGAGAGTCAGACCCACAGATCAAACATCCTGGGCAAGTTTGCTAACCACTAGGTTATGGGCAGGGCTGGTGTCTCCCGTGCTGAACATGGGATATGGTAAAAGGGAGCACAAGCCCTGTGACTGTAGTGGGTTTGCTTTGGGAAGGGACCCAGTGACTGGAGTCCTCCTGTAGCTTATCGCTGCATATGCGCAGGAGCAAAATCTTACATAAAAACTCAAAATTCAAAGGAGAAAGGAAAATTCACAGCACTGAACCATGTTTACAAAGAAATACAGTATGTAATTTGAGCAGTATTTGCACTTTAAAAGCTTTTGTTCTGCTCTTCTTCCTCTGTAAAGTAAGTGTACCGTCTTGAGTGCAGAAGTTGTAGAGAAACAGTAAAGGTGCCTTGATTATTTTTTCCTGTAAACAAGTTATAAATAAATCAAGAGCAGTCCCTTGACCGATACGAGCTGGCTAATGCCATATGTTATCACCATTCTTACTTCAGAGCCAATTGCCTAATGTAAGAAGAATAATCAAGTCTGAGTGGTAAGTACCTATATTGTTTGTTGAGTTCTTATTGCAAATACTTTCAGCCACATAGCATCTATATAGCATCCAAAAATGTGTTAGGTGTTGTATTGATAAAGAATATCGTTACTACTCCCAAGTATTTATACAGTTTGATTGTTCGTGACTGATCAAGCCAAAAATCAGAAGAATTTTGGGAAGAACAAAGAGAAACAAGGCCAAAATAATATGTTGAAATGTTTCTTTTTCTTTTCCTTCAGGGCTCTTACTACTTCAGGCATTGTGCATACCTGTGTGTGTATTTTGTTTTAAAATAAGTGAGATAAAAATAGAAGAAAAAACAATGTAAGGGCAAGAAGGTGTGTGTCTGTGTAGGGTACAGGAGTAGAGAAAAGGAAAGACAAAACAAAATGAGACGAGAGAAAGCAATGAACAAAACAAGGAAAGATTAAGGAACCAATGCCATGTTGTAAGTCTGACTATACAAAAGACTTTGCAGTAAGGGAATGATGGTAAGAGGTCAGTTACAAGAAAGTCTGTTATGCAAATTACTTCCAAAGAAAGAGTTCAAAGAGATCCCAGAAGTAATTGTTGGCAGTTAAACTCAAAAACCTCAATTTTTGTCAATTTTTTTTAAAAAAACACGATTCACACACA
>NW_010449068.1:0-1229 GCF_000710305.1 Buceros rhinoceros silvestris | reverse complement strand
TACTTGTGCTGCATGGTCCTGTCCACAAAAGGCACCTGCAGGACAGCCCCAGCGCTGCTGACCAGGCACAGCGAGAGGTGGAACACAGGACAAAAACACTGCTCTGAAACACATGCAGAGTCAAGGCCGGTTCCATATTACAGTAACCAGGTAATTCTCAAGACTTGGTTTGTAAGTGACATGCAATGCTCAGACAACCTCCAACAGGGAGGGGGAAAGGGCACTTTCTTGATTCTTCCTTAACAGTTGTTCTTCCTTTTGTCCTGCACATCCACTCCTGGCCACGTGCAGTTTCCTGCATTCTAATTTGAAGAAAAAAGGGAACACGTTTGGCAAGGTTAGTACTGAAACAGTCACAGTTAGGCTTGAAATCACAGAAGACAAGTTGCTGTCTACTATTTCTCCCTGGTTTTCCTTTGACTAAGACTAAGTACCACCCAGTTTGGTACCAAACAGGCAACAACTGCCCTCAAGCACAATTCACAGGATAAACCTGCAGCATGTTCAGTCTCCTGCCCTTTAATCCTGATGTCAATTCAGTCAAAATTCATCCCTTTCTTATGACCATAAGCAAAGGTTAACACAGGGGACTTTGCCAAAAAACAATTAGTGCAGCAGATGGAAGAGATGCAGGAGAACAGGGAACATATTTCAGCTCCACGAGCCGCCTGTATTGGACTATAGCAACCTCCTTAACAGCCGCTGCACGGGAGAGGCTGCAGCGCTCATGCAAGGGGATAAATCACATCCAGTCCGGGCAGCTGGGCTCAAGCCGGGTCTATCACTAAATTAGATATTACCTCCGCAGGCACCAAGGCTCTGGGGAGCTGCTCCCAGGATCAGCCTAACTGCTGGATGATTTCTAAATATACAGCCCTGACTCCTTTAGCAAATTAATCAAGAAGTGGCTGTTCCTATTAATAGATTATCATCCCAAGGAATTTTTTCTCCCTCCCTTTAGAGCATGATCTTCCTTATTTCAAGTGAGAGGTCAAGAAAATTACGCTGCCCTGCAGTGCCGGGCTAGGTGAAGCACTCTGCGCACAGACTAGAGCATTTGCAGCGCTGGCGACTCCTACACTGCTTAGCTTGACCATCAGGATTTTCTGTTTACAAGCACAGACACTGGACTTCAAAAAAAGATGCTACTAATGAGGCAGAGAATATCCACTTTGTTTTTTCTAAGCAGACACGAAGAAAAAATTAATCAGGCACTACTGTTTAGAGAA
>NW_010449067.1:0-1230 GCF_000710305.1 Buceros rhinoceros silvestris | reverse complement strand
GAGTGTTCTAATAATTTAGGAAAAAAAAATTAAAAATGATCCCACTAAAATTCAAATTTTGAAGAAGAGATGGGTGACAGAACTGTCCATACCTCATTTTTTCAGATTTTGTAAGACTTTATTTGTAGAACTTCCTATAAAATTTGGCAAAACATTTAGGACTATTTTTCCTTATGTTTTTTTCACATCTGTTTTAGACTATTTTGAGTTGTTTGGGTTTTTGTTTTGACAGACACAAAAAAGATAAATTTCAGTACGAGTCCAGAGAAAAAATGCATTGCTTGCTTTGTGTTAATCATGCAGTCATTTGGCAGAAAGCTGTAGCTTGTCCATGCCTTGGAGAAACAATTTTGAATTTGGCAGCATGCTATCTGGAAAAACCCCGTTTGCCATCTCTGAGAAAGCCCTGTGGAATCCAGCTAAGCTGCAAACCTTGGAAAATTGCAGGTTACACGTGTTCAGGGAGGGGAGGGGGGAGGGAGCGGGGAGACAGTCTGTAATACTGAATGAATACGCATTTTTACAAGAGAAATAATGTTTGGGCTTTTCCAGGGAACAGAAAAAACTTACTTAAAATGATGAAGGCTATAGATGCAGGCAACAAACTGACCTGCAATTGTTAGCAGAATAAAGTATTCAGCCTCTCACATTGTTGGCTTAAGTCAATGAACAATTCAGCCTATGTATGTTATGGTTGATAGCTGGCTCTTTCTGAAGCCAGAGACATACCTGTAAAATCAGAGTTCGGTTCCTATAGCACAAATCTGCTTCATTTTTTTTTATTTCTTGATCTAACACATGGATTATTCCTTTTATTCAGGAAGTGAGGGAGCAGATTGACAATAGACTCTTTATGTTTCAAATCCCACCCTTTTGAGCTTCCAGAATGTAGAAATATTTTTTGTGTGTTTACCCAAATTCAGTGGTGTTTTTACAGACTGATATATCTCAATAGTCTCTGAAAAAATCATATAGAAATGCTGTTAGTTTTGTTCTTAGAGAGAAAAACATGATAACCTCCTTTCCAAAGGTTCAGATAAAAGAAGGCAAATTATATTCCACCATTCAGCATTTTAGGGATCTGAAGCTAGAACTAATCTAAATATTTCAGGGTCATGAATCAAGGGTTTGGCAAAACTGCAATTCAAGGAAAAAATTAGAAACCAAATTTTATAATTAATAATTCAAGAATAAAGGATGTGTGTTCTCTATTCATATGTTATAGCACAT
>NW_010449066.1:0-1225 GCF_000710305.1 Buceros rhinoceros silvestris | reverse complement strand
TGGTGGTCCAAGAAACACATTGCTAAAACCGTGCAAGGTGGCGATGCGGTCTGACATTGGCTCATTTGAATAAGCTGCCATCTGAGAGGATGTATATCCATCATATTTCATTTCAAGACTTCACCCCCAGAAGCTAATGACGTTAATGACAGCTAATTCTACTTAGGCCTGATGGTGGTGGTGACTACAGCTTGTAATCAGGCGTTAGAAACGACGCACTTGATAAATTCAGGGATGCTGAGCCAAATCACCTACTGCACTGTTGACGTTAATTAAAATTGCTAGTGATTGATGTTTTTAAAAGCAGGAACTGCTGGTGTTCTTCATCACCATTTATTGTGCATCATTTCAGTGGTACATCTGTTTCCTTCATTTATGGTTGGGTTGGGAATATTTTGCCATTGCCGTGTGCTGGGCCTAAGCTGGATTTATTTTTTTGGAAAGCCTAATCCAGTGTCATCAGCGTTATCTGAAGGATTTCTGCAGGTACCAGAGACAATCAAAATAACTCATCTCATTCTGGCTAATTACTCATGAATCTCGACCGAGAAGAGCACTGTCATAGCTGCACCACCTGTAGTCCCTGAACTGGATGTGTTAGCGTGATTTATCATCATACCTTTCCTTTGCAGTGCAGATGTACTTTAAGTAAATGAAACCATTTTTCTTTATTATCTCCTTGTTAAGAAAACCAGCCCTTGCGTTTTCCCCAAGAGTAGGGCTTCTCTGAATAAATATGCACAGTATCATTTCACAAAATGACATTCTGCTGAATCCCTTTGTACTGAGTCCTGCCAGAGGAGGGAGAGCTGAGATGGTTTATAAAACAAATGCGTGCACCTTGCAAGTCTTTATGAGGTAGTTTGGGGAGAATAATGGAACACTGCGGAAGTGTCAGGGAGACTTTGGTTAAATGACAGGCTCCAGAAAAGGCTTTGGAGTATAAAATACAAAGTGTAAATTCTCACTAGTACCTAAATAACAGCCTGGACTTAATAAAAGCATTTCCAGACAAATAAAATGTTAGCTAGTTTGGGCTGAATCATGAAAGATTTTGTTAGTTAAACATAACAATTCTCTTGTAATTCTGACTTGTGACTAGTCTCTATTTCACCAGTTAAATCCAAACGAGGGAATAGAAGATAGGCAGGAATACTCAGGTGTGAATGCAACATAAGTATATAGGTCAGGAAGAGCTTGAAAAATCCTACCCAAGACAAACTTC
>NW_010449065.1:0-1230 GCF_000710305.1 Buceros rhinoceros silvestris | reverse complement strand
TTATATTATATATATATATATTTAACAATATCATACACATTATTTTGATAGTCTCCCTCGGCTTTGTGTGAGGTGCTGTGGTAGGTACACAGAGGAAGGGAATCCATGTTCCAGATTCTTGAAGACTAAGACTGAAACCAAGTTGATCGTTACTCTCTTGTATATAGGTTTGACTACCCAGGAAGTTTGCCTCAGAGTTTAGATTAAGCCCCTTTCCGTAACCCGGCCTGGGATGCAAAGAGGACGTAACAGGAGGGATTGGAGGTGGAGCAAGTGGCATGATCTGTTGCCTGAAACTCCCTATGGTCCTTCGTAAGGACCATCTCTTTAGGGCCCATCAAACTTTGTTATTTGAGCTGAAAAAATTAAAGGTAAGCGAACCCCCAGCATGATGGATAGTTTGGAAATCTTCAACCATTTCCAGGAAGGAAATAAAAGGAATATGGGTTTTGCTCATGCTTATTCAGTTTTTGAGCTTAAGCTTACATCTTCTGAAGGAAGCAACTGATGATAACCTTTGTCTCTGGAGTATGGTGGGGGTTTTGGACAGTTGGATTTTTTTGTGTTTGGTTCTTTCCCCCTGTCAATGTGAAACCCCACCGTGTTCTGTCTGTGTGGTTGAATTAGCTGAAATGGGAAAATTGTAGTTCATATGTACGCAGTAGAAAATTCACAGATGGTAACAGTGAAGTTTTCAAAAGGCTTCAGTTGTTCTAAGTTGCTCTCATCCTGTCCAAGGTTAAATTCAATATTAGAAGTGAAAGGATTCTTAATCCTCTAGTGAAAATGGTTTCCCTGCTGTGCTCAGTTTTCCCTGCTGTGCTCTCTCTGGAGGAGAAATCTGCTAGACTTGAACTTAATGCTGCTGAGATGTGTTGGCAAGAAGGGAAACGGGGAACTGAGTTTAGAGAGGAATTGGGAGAAGAAAGTGGGAAAGATTAATTGTGTAGGGCAGCTGGACGTGAAGAGCAGGAGAGGGAGCTGGGCTGTGTGAAGGAGGACCGTATGAGCAACATCTGAGGCTGGGACCCAGTGATTGACAAGGATCAGGAACCCAGGCTGATGAGGAGGACCCAGGCTCCTGAAGGGGAGTGGCTTGGGCTGAACTGGCAACTCAGACTGGAATAAGAAGCCTTAGGAGCAGATGTAGTTGAGAACTTCGAGTATGGAATGAGTTCTGGAGTGGAGGAAAGACTGGGCTGAGGTAGGCAGAAGAAACAGTGCAAGTGG
>NW_010449064.1:0-1231 GCF_000710305.1 Buceros rhinoceros silvestris | reverse complement strand
GCGCCGCGGTGCCCCCGCGGGTCCTCCCTGCCCGGTGCTGCCGGGCACGGAGCTGCCCCTGGTGCGGCCAGAGCCACCGCGAGAGGGGTCAGACCCGAACTCCCTATTTTATGCTCTTAATAACGTTTATTATTAATGCAGAGGCTGTAAAATGGCCTGTTTTCGTTGCTGCGTTCGCAAACCCTCTGGTTTTCAGAGCGCTCTGCGCTCGTTTTGCAGTATAACGGCTCTGCTCAGTCTCTCTCCCCTTTCTGGTCGCTCTTACCGCTTCTTTTTCATACCTCTGCAGGATAATATTCAGCAAAAGTGAAGAAATATTTTGGTTTAAAGGCAAATTCGACCCTTACTTCACTCCCATCAGGTTTTGTCCTGTGTGTTTTCATGCCAAGCACTTTTTTTTCTTATTCTTCCTCCAATCTTTTGTGCTGAGCATAGTGAGTTTGTGAGGCCATAATCTCATTTCACTGCCTGTGCCGAGGAATAACACACCAGGCTGCGCTTAGGACCATTTGAGGTCCTGGTAGAAGTAAGTAGATGGTTCATTTTTCCTCCACTGAGCACTTCTGGTGTACAGGAGAGTGGAAGGAAGCTCCTGGGTGGAGCATCGTGAGTTCCATCGCAACAGTCTGTCATAGACGATCGGGTCGTTGGTGTAAAATGATGCTTCCGAAAACCATTGCTGTGTTTGTGGTAATAAAAGTCTCTTTTCAGCCACTGGAAGATGATAATGGTCAAACCAGTAACGCTGGTGCTGATCCACGCTGTGTTCTGAAGCAGTAAAGTCAGGTCTCGGGATGGGTTGGGCATATTCGTGATTATTTGGTTATTTGGAGGAGGAATTAGGCAGTTACTGGTGACTGACATCCACGGCAAACACACGTGGAAAAGCAAGTGGACCAGAAAACACAATATTGCCACTAGTTTTTTCAGCTGCTGTTTCCTTCCCTATAAGGGGCCTTCTTTGCCTGCGGTAAATCTCTCAAGATTAATCACTTGTGCTGCGTATGAGGCTCTTTAGGCTTCAGTGGGGCCTGTAAGGATCGTAAGTGACTGATGTCACTGCAGCGCTGCTTTGGTCGGGCTGTGGCTACCAAAGAGGAAGGAACTGGGTCAGTTACTGGCCAGGAGGACCGATCATAAAATCATGGAATGACAGAGTGGTTTGGGTTGAGAGTGACCTTAAAGTTCATGTAGTACCAGCCCCCTGCAGGGGGCAGGGACATCTGCACCC
>NW_010449063.1:0-1228 GCF_000710305.1 Buceros rhinoceros silvestris | reverse complement strand
AACTGATGCAATGCACATTAAAGCAGAGATAATTATGACTTCGGAGATGCAAGTCTGTTTTCTGAACATTCCGACTATGAATGTGATATAACAGAGGTTTGAGTGACGCTCTCATTTTGCACCCCTGAGTTTATCATAAGATTAACAGTCTTTATTTTGCAGAACAAGCAGTAGCACCTCACCAAGGGTATAATCACCTCATTCAAAAACCAAGCTTTTACTTTATGCGCTAAAAATATAGTTGAGAAACCTTCGATCTCAAGCGGTGTTATAAAATAGACTGTGTTGACTGAGCAGATCAGCAGCTGCTGCTGTTCAGGCTCCTTCACCCTAAAAATGCTTGCCTTTCTCTCTCTCCACCAAATTTAGAGATGATGTCAGTATAGCCAACCCCAGGAGTTCAAAAATCAGAAGACAAACCAAAATAGAATCACAGGATTGATATCAAAGCCATGGAAGTTATTGAAACCGAAGCGTATGATTTGGGGGGTCAGCCTTTAGATTTTTTAATTCATAGGAGACAGCATTCTCCCTTCCAGTTGTCTGCTCAGTTCTCCTGGCTGTCTGATATGCCCTATTTCAGAGCGAGAGGCAACACGGGACAATGGAAAGCACAAAGGATTGGGAATCTATTTAAAGTTTATATAAAGCTCAATTCTCCATCATATGTAAAGCCCTAATCCTGCAAATACATTATCTGAATGCTCAACTTGATTCAAACAAGCGGCCCCCTGGAAAACAGTGGGGGTCCTCTTGTACCTGAAGTTTGCCACTTACAGAAGTTACTACTGCGTGTCAGAAACGTTAGCCTGTGTCACGATACTGAGAGCTAGCTAAGAATGAAGAGGTCTGCTGCTCAGTTTTCTCTGCAATCCTGGACAAGTTCTGAATCATTCTATATCCCAGCCTCCTGCTCTTTAAAAAAGGAGTAAGATTTGTCTCTACAAGGTACTTTGAAGCCTCCAGACAAAAGATAATAAAATTCAGATAATTACTATCTTGTCGTCTTCTGATGTAAATTGAATTCTAGCTAACACAGCTGGAAAGATTGCTTAAAAAACAGTGGAAAGTGTTTCATAATTAGACTTACTAATAAAACCAAGCCCACAGAACTGGACCTAATCCTCCAAGGATCAAGTCTGACACAGCAGCCAAGAAAAACAGAAGACTTACTCTTCTCAGAGCTGAGAAGACCATACTTCTCATTTCACAATTGGACTTCTTGCAC
>NW_010449062.1:0-1209 GCF_000710305.1 Buceros rhinoceros silvestris | reverse complement strand
ATTTCTTTAGATTAGGAATAAAATATGCAAACAAAAACAAAGCTTTGTTCTTTATAGGACATTAATGTAGGGCAAAATTTCTGTGATTAAGATGAAGAATTGTACAAATAGCCTTATTCTAACTGTACTATCCAAACAGAAATACACTACAGGATCTGTGCAAAGGGAGGAAACACGGTCATCTTAACAATAAAAACAAACATCCCACGTGTAATTGTTTGTCATAAATGGAGTGTCTCCGAACACAATCCAGCATTCTTTGAATTTGTGCTGGCTGAATTGTGTAATCTCCTCTCTATTTCAGGTGTATTACTGATCTATATAGGGCTAGTAGACGATTCCATAATCTTGCACAGTTTTTAATAATTATATAAAAACATATCCATTCTGTGAGGCCCTCTGGGTTCATGAAGCTCTTTCTGGTTATTTTAGTGTCAGTTAGGTAGGGCCCTGAACAGTCAGATCTCAGCTGGGCTTGATCTGTGGGAGATTATATAAAACGACCTCCAGAGGTCCCTTCCAACCTAACTTTTTTTATGGCTTTCTGCTTCTGGGGAACAATTAAAAGTATTTGATTTTAACTTCAGTCTTCTGGGACCACATAAAATCCTGTACTTCCACAGGCCTTTTGCCATCATGTTCTCCAAGCCACCACAACTGTTAAGCTTGGGAAGGATACATGAACTTTAGGGCTCTGGGTTTGGAGTTTCCCAGAGAAATAGCAAACCCCACAGTTAGATCTGATGTTCCATTTGGAATTCATTTGCTTTGATAAGTTGCTCAAAGGTCAAAGGCAATTTAAACATTGCAAAGACTCAGGAAAATTGAAACACCGAGATAGGTGGAGGACATTCAAGAGCACAACAAAAAGTCAGAAAACTTATATGTATATGTAACAGTTACATATACACTATATAAATTGCCTTAACCCTCCAGAGTCAGAACCCACAGACAGATTAAACAGATGGTTTCGTATTTTTATAGCAGTAGTTTGAGCTACTGTCCACACTAGATCAGTTTGCAAGCTTTAAATGTAAACTAATTCCCCTCAAGACTGTACTCAAAATACAATGTATCAGGTCTTCAGGTAAATAAATAATAGCTGTGTTTAATGGTAACTAAGTGCACAGCAGATTCAATGCGTGGGTCTATTTCCCAGTAGCCTAGGATAAGTCTGTTTGAGCTGTTGTTCTAGGCTATATGATCAGT
>NW_010449061.1:0-1225 GCF_000710305.1 Buceros rhinoceros silvestris | reverse complement strand
TTATTAGTTGGAAAGGAGGTGCAGCTTTGAGGAGTGTAGTGATAATCCTACTGCTTTTAGTACTGGTCTCACTTTGGTAACAATGAAAGTGTTTATAATGCTTCACCTTTTAGGGGGAAAACAAGTTCATTAACTCAAAGGCTGATCTTATGTTTGCTAATTCTGGGCTCCACTTGTAACCTCCTGGGTTTTCCTTTTGCTCCCAAACTATGGGCCTAAAGACAGCTTTAGCCCTAGAACATGTTGGTGTGTATGCATTGCTGTTGTGCAGCGTCTTTCCAGAATTTGTCCTTGGAATTAAGTTTGCCTTACACAACTTACATACAATGCTCGCAAGCTGCACACCGTAATTATGTGTGGTTGATGTATACACATGAGGAATCCACATAATTTTGTGTTCAATTATATGTTGGCTCTGTCTTTTATCGTGGATGTAGTTTTGTCTTGTCTGTCTTTTTGGTATGTTACTGTTATGCTGCCAGGGTTTGTCATGCATTTCCCATGTGTTGCTCTGACTTGCTGTTCCTGCTGGAGAATTTGGTTTCAGCTGTAACTGGAAAAAATGCTGGATTTTGAAAGCCTTGCTTTGAGTAGAAAAGTTATTTTTTTGTTGTTTATCTTGGAATTTACTCTCTTTGAGAAGGATATTATTGTCATGAATATTGTAGGACTTTGTTGTTAGGAAATAGCTGTGTTAAGAAAACAGGCCTCTTGTACCCTGTCTCTCTGAGATGTGCCGATACAGTTTGTATTTCTTTAGAATCTGGTATTTGTGTAGTTGAGTTACTGACCATCATCACTGAAGAACCAGGTTAGTCATGACAGAGTTGGTTGCTTTTCAGAGCTGGGTATCAGCTGAGAGCTATTTTCCAGCTGGCTTTCCGACTGCCCCTGAGCACCTTTAGGAGAAGGGCATTTCTGGAAGGCGGTGAGCGAGGCAGGGCGGCGCTTTCCTGGGCTGGCAGTGTGCAGAGCTGCCCACCAGATGGCAACCTTTCCCCTGCTGCTGCGACAGCTGGCGTTCTGCGCGGGTCCCTCCCTGGCGTGAAAACCGTCACCTGGGCACCCTGAGAAGGGTCAGCTAGTCTGAGGAAAATCCTTTGGTTTTGCTATCAAGTCTTTCAAAATCTGTTTAATGCCGCATGTGCGTAATCACTGTCTCCTTGGCCAGCACTTAGGGCAGTAACTTGGTATGAAAGAGATTTGTGCCTGTTTCTCTAATGGC
>NW_010449060.1:0-1227 GCF_000710305.1 Buceros rhinoceros silvestris | reverse complement strand
GGAAGGAAAAGCCTTGTGCTCTGTTCTGATCACACCTGGCAGGTGAACTCCTGCCTCCCAGCTCAGCCTGCAGCATGTCTATGTGCCTGCACATCTCCCCTCCATTTCGCAGAGATGCCGACTTGCTGCTCCCTTCACAGCTGCTGTCTCCCAGGAGCAGAATGGGAGAAGTACCTGTCTCTCAGAAAGGACATGCTGTGCAAATTGAGTTCAGTTGGTCAGTCTGTGTCAGGGCAGCTGTCCACAAAGGATCCAGCAGCCTACAACCAGGAGCTTGGCAGTGTGAATGGAGAGGGAGGTTGGTTACAAGTCCTGGTTTTGACTAACGCCCAACATATCTACACTGTAAATATGACCACAGCAATGTGGGAGATAATGTATCTATACAAACACAAATTTTACATATAAATATATATGTAAGAGGGAGAAAATAGGTACAAAAGTCAAAGTTAGTTTGAAGTGTGGCTTTACCAAATAGGAGGTTTGAGTGCAAGTGTTATCTCAAAGAGGGCATCAAATACAAAAGGGCCAAGATCAAATCAGATCTTTTAACTGTTGTTCAACAAACATGGATTCCATTCCAAACTCTTCCCCAAAACAGTTATTGGGGTGAATATGATTTCATTCATACAAAACAAATTGAAAATATTTTAATTATTTAATTGTAATATGGTTTTAATTATTTTCAATATACTTTCCCCTCTTGAATCTGTATTTCCTGCTGGAAGTCAAGATATCAGTAACTAGAAAATTCCAGTAATTATGGCTAGAAATACTACAAAACCTCAGAACATGCTGGAAAAAAAAATTAAAAATACTTATAACATTTGGAAATGAACTAGATTTGTAATAAGTTTTATTTTGAAAAGACTAATTTTAAATGAACATGTGAAAATAAACACTGGCCATAGTAAAAGAGCTGAAAAAAACAAAACCAGAGGAAAACTCATTAGGAGTAGAAAAAGAGAAAGGTATAAAAGGAAAGAATAAGAAACTCAAAGTTTCTCCACCATGAACAAAACAACAGTATTGTCAATCAGCACTTTGCTATGATCTTGGCACTGCGCTACTGGTGGATTTCAACTGGACAAACAGGCAACTATAAACACTCAAGCAGGATGTTACTAACAATGAACAAGCTGCATTGTGAAAAAAGCAGATAGAATAAAACTCATGCATGCCAAGAAGAAAGGATGCAAAGGACCTTGGAGAAAGTAGCATTCGGGA
>NW_010449059.1:0-1224 GCF_000710305.1 Buceros rhinoceros silvestris | reverse complement strand
AGGACATTTCCAATTATAAATATTTCTGTCTCAAATCTTTTAAATAAAAGCATAGATCAGTAAGCCTAACCCTTCATAAATTTATTAGAGTAGAATTTGAACCATGTTGTTCTTAATTAGAAAAAATGTGTGCAAATTCTTTTCTAATCTTTCTGCATTTTTCATAGAGTAGCTTGTTGTACTCATATTCAGAGAGAAAGCTCAACGTCTCTACTGTCATGTATAAAAGATTTAAGAGACACAGATACCCCAGGCCTGTAGCTCATGTCATTTCTTACATAGCCAGAGCCAACATGCACCCTGTGAAACAGCTAAACTTACTAAAACTTGTCAGATTGCCAAACAAGTGTATTTCTATACCACAAAACGTTCACAAACATCAGTGAGCACCACTTCAGAAGCTTTTATACACACATGCACACGGGGACTGCCGAACACCGAATGCCACAATTTATGCCATCAGCAACCAGATACGCGCAGGTTTTACGGCGTGATGCCTAATTCAGAACACCAAGTCTAATTCAAAGCTCTCTTGTTGCTTAATTATTGAGGAATAAAGTTGAATTTCAGCATTCATCTCACTCCAAATGTAGAAGTTCTAGTTGTGTCATTTGTAATGAAGTCGCCTAACAAGGGATAAAAGATTATTGGCAGGAAAAGACAACTGCAGTACATTAAAAGCAGATTAAGGTTGTAAGAAAAAACAGTGGCAGGAAGGAAATTCACAGTTAAGGGGAAAAGGCTCCATATGTCTTCTAACACTGACATACAATTGGGGGCACTGAGGAAGTCATTAAGGAGATACCCCATTGTGTGCTGGAATTACAAGGCATATGGCACGTTTTCCCTGAACCATGGATTTTCTTGATTATCTACCATCAGCGTGCAATTCTAACGTTTTTCGGAAACGATTTTTTAAGAGGGAAAACAATAACCTACAGGTCTATTAGAAGTAGTTTTTGTACGCAAGAAGTATTATATCACCTGCCTGTAGCCTTCAGACAGGCCAAGTATATGAAGACTTTATAATACCCACAGATCACGTACAGTAGCAGAGTTCAAGCCACATCACCAAAAAATTAAATAGCAGTAACAGATAAATTTGCTCTAATCAATGGTTCACATCAAATTTGGGAATAAAATCCAAGTTTTAAGGAGGCTATGGAAGTAAAAATCGCTGGTGGTGAAGCTATCACCACCCATCCGTTTTACAGTAGCAGCGGG
>NW_010449058.1:0-1221 GCF_000710305.1 Buceros rhinoceros silvestris | reverse complement strand
TTTACTAGTGCATATAAGCTAAAATTGTCTTTACTTTTTGAAAGTGTCTGAACTTGACTTTCAAGTGGGCTCAACTTCTGCTTTGGCTTCAGGAAAAGCAGCTACTTGTAAATGGACTTGACACATTGAATGCTGAGTACTTACAAAATACTGACCAATTTGCAAATATTGAACACCTGCAAACTTGCATGTGAATATTAAAAAGAAAATCTGATTTCTTGGTATAGATGAAAAAGTCCACAGATCCAGTTAAGGAAACCAGTTTTTGTGTGATCATGAACTGATGTGTTCCCTGGATCACCTCTCTCCAACCATAGCCTCTGAAGAAGTTCTATTTCTGTCTCCCCCTCAAATCTCACTACCTGTCATGTAGTTTCAGAAGCACTTTTGATATGAGCCACAGGACAATCTTAAGCATTTGTTGTTTCTTTTCCATAGCACCCGCTCAAGACTGCCCCGGCTTACTAAATTCAAAGGGGAAAGCACAGAAAAGAGGGAATATTGCCTGCTTCCTTGTCCAGTTATGTGATTCCCAGAAGAGCAGAGTAAGAGTCCACTGAACTTTCCTTCTGCATACAGAAACGCTTACTGCCCTCTGTGAAATTGAGAATCTTCAACCAAAGAAAGAAAAGGGAAAAAAAAAAAAGAGTTGCAAATGAATTACAAACTTACAACTTTCTGATCATTTGCCCCAGCTCCTGATTAACCAAAGGGCTAAAGTAATGTGTTCTATTTTGCAATCACCCCTGGAAAGCACAAAGAGGAGGATATTTTCCTCACATATTTCAAAACAAGCCTTTTCCAGAAGTTACACAAAATGGAGGTATAAAGTCTTAGGTTTACCGGTTGTACAACCTGTGGTTCTTCCCTATCGCAAGAAACAGCATATGTCCTTTGCAACACTCAGTTTTCAGAGAAGTCTAGGAGCAGAATATTATGAAAACAGACAGTAAAGTTTGATCTACTGTGAAACAATATAAAAGGTTTTTTATATTTGCAAGGTCAGGATAGCACACTCCTCTCACAGTGAGAGACTGAAGCATTGGGGAGGTTGAACTTCCATCATAGCACAGACTTCAGAGCTTTTGAAAGTAATAGATGCTTAGAGACAAAGCTGGCAGAAATGGCTTTCTTCTGAATTGATACTTTTAATAAGGATGTACTTGTTTGCAAAGTCTACAAGACACATTCCTGTTACGGGTTGAGGGTCCAAGGTACCCA
>NW_010449057.1:0-1213 GCF_000710305.1 Buceros rhinoceros silvestris | reverse complement strand
GTTGGACTAGATGACCTTTAAAGGTCTCTTCTAACCCAAAGCATTCTGCGTTTCTGTGATGATGCTTCAGTAAGGAGCTAGCTGAAGTGTTACGGCTTTTCTGCTGTCAGGTTAGAAATAGAAGGCTGTATCAGTCAAACGTCACACATCATAAACAGGTTTATGTATCCTGTGTCACAGATAGTGCTTTTCATTCTGCAAACGGCTTTGTGATTGTGATGGTTTTTAACTTTAGAAATTTTTATTTTGTTCTTCAGAAGCTGTGCAAACAAAATTAAGACATTAAATTCCATTTTTCATTGAAGCTAGTTTACTGTTTCCTAGTGTGGTTGGTTTTTTTTCCCTTATCCTGGAAATTTATATTTTCTTTGGTTTTCTAGGCATTTTTTTCCTTTAATCTGAAAATGCGGGTAATTTTTAAACTAGACATTAGGTTTTATGGGCCTGTAACTGGAGTAGGCAAATCTATAATTGAACATGAAGCTGGTGTGAATCAATTGGAAGATGAGGGTCCAAGTGGCAGCAGAGTTTCTTTAAACACACATGAAGACATTCATCTTCCGACAGTGACTTTGTGACACCAGGGGTTATCTGGCACCCAGTTCTCACTTGTGCTTTTGAAAATCTTGCTCTTTACCAAACTTCACAGCTTTCTCCATGGCATTCATCACTTGCCACTGCCCAGTACGTAATACAACAGAAACAGATCTTATAGAATTTCAAGATTTGGTAATGCTATGGACTGGTCTGTGAAACAAGTTGCAGTAATAGATGCTAGTGGAGAATAGGCAGTGAAGTTATGTTATTCCTTCCCCTCCAGAATGTGTCTTTCTAAAGTGCCAGTGTAGATTATAGGGCATAGTCTGACCAACTGCACTGACCCAACAAAAATCTGTTATTTATTTACTAATTGAATTTGCTTCTTGTAAAATCACTATTTTGGAACTACAAGATCAAAATTTCAGCCTTGATTACATTAAATCCATGCTGACCAAACTTACATTTCATTGATTTCTGAAAGTTCCTTATTCTCTTTTGCATTCTATTTTGCATTACAAAATAACCCATTTTCTTTTGCGTGGTTGTTGCAATCATTTGTGCAATAGTGGCATGGTCTGTTCACATCAGTGAGTTAAAAGATGCAGGCACACATGGGGTACTGAGAAGCTAATATGGTGAGGGAAGTCATCATCATCATGGCTTGGCTTCGCGG
>NW_010449056.1:0-1225 GCF_000710305.1 Buceros rhinoceros silvestris | reverse complement strand
TACTCCCTGTACCAGATAAAGATAGTGTCTTTCCTTCTCTCCCTCCTATCGGTGTCAATGTTTATGTGTCTGAAGACGGTCTTAGCCTCTCACCTGCGCTGTCTCACCCAAAAGCCTGCGTTTATTTGATTTTCCACACTGACCTACGCTTCTCTCTCCCCCTCCCCTTGTTTGAGCTGCAGTTCTCTGAGAGGGTATAGGGAGAGTGTTTGGGTTTTAAAGATAATTCAGAACTTCAGGGTAAGTCTTTTTTCTGCAGAAGGAACTGAAATGGTAATGTTGATTCCAAATCTAAGTCAACTGAGCTGTGTCTTTGAAATGAAAGATATTATAACTGTTTCAGCAAAAACAGATTTTCATCAAATTTGAAATATTTTTGACAAAATTACCTGCGAAAGGCAGTTCTAACAATAATCTGTCAGCACTCCAGCACTGCTTTGTCTTGGCTTATTTACTGCACATATACAATGCAAATTTACTACCAAAAAATGGACTAACTCCACAGTTAAAACAAAGCATGCTGATATGAGAGGGGGGTTAAAAAAAATATTTAGGTGACTCTAGATGTTCAGAACCAGAACCAGATGTTATAATTTGAAAAGCTTGAACCAGAGCTGTCTGTTCTTCTTTGCTTCAATACAGTTCTGCAGCTGCCAGGGTTCTTTGACAATTACTGTGACATTACTCAGTATGGCCATTTCCTTCTGTTCATCCTTATTATTGAGTAAGAAGGATTCCCTGAAATGTCAGAGAGGTTTAAAACTGTGAAGATGTAAGTGCTGTGGAACTTGGAGTAGGCAGTAAAATAGGTGTCATATTTTCCTATGATCTTTAAACTTCTTTCACAGAGTGGGGTTTTGTTTTTTGTTTGCTTTCTCCAAGGTAACTCTCATGCTGGGGATTTCTATTTAACATTTCTCTAAGCATTTAGAGACGGGCGCAGCATCAGACTCTGTGCTGGGTGTTACACGCTGTTCCCTCGAGTTCCTCCGAAGATGGCTTGCCAAAGCAGCAGGTCCGGTTTCAGGAGTGGATGGGAGCAGAGCTATAGGTGAGGTCTCATACAGGCAGGGACGGGGGGTAGCACTTACCCCTCCGCTTCAGCGCGCTGCTCCCTCCGGCGGGCAGCGTTCGGGCGGCGAGAAGCCGGAGCTCCAGTTCACCACACCGGGGCGCCGCGGATGGGGGGTTGCGGGGCGGCAGGGGGGCTGCCCGGCGGGGAGCG
>NW_010449055.1:0-1208 GCF_000710305.1 Buceros rhinoceros silvestris | reverse complement strand
TAAGACTTCAAATATTTTCCTGGACTGTATTGAAGTTTTTTCTCTTTTGAGTTCTTTCAGGTAAGTACTTGAAACACCTGTGAAAATATATCAGCATGTAGGTTATGTGGCCAAAGGGAAGCATACCTTGAAAACCATGGACTGGGCATTGTTCAATGTGGGTTTTTTTCAAGAAATCCATCGTTAATATAAAAATCACAGGAGGGTTATTGAGAAACTTCAGTCTGGCCTGGAGAGGGAATGCAGGTTGCATGGGGATGGTGGACACATGCAAATGGGTGAGGAAAACTTTCTGGAAAATGCCCAGGTGATATGAACAGCCTTGCTTTGAGTTGATGCCCTCCATGACACAGCTGTGTGTACGAAACTTGGTTCTTTTTAACTTTCATCAGTTCTATTCTCAACGTATCTGAAAAAGTGTCTCAAACCCACCCAATTTTCCCATCAAATTCTTAAATCTTTGGCAATTCTTAAATCTTTCCCTGTCTTTCTCTCCATTACCCTGTGTGTTTGGCTTATGGCAACACACACCACCTATTTATTCAACCCACCAACATAAAGACATACAAGACCCTCACGATGAGCCAAGTTTATGTGAGGTGTGCTGCAGGTCCTTTTTCTGTCACCAACAGTCTGTTCTCTGAGAAGAAATAATCTATGTACGTGCTTTCAGTGCAGGAACAGGCTAGCCAGAATCTGTGTAGCAGTAGCGCTGTGGTGCACTGACAGTGACAAAGCACTGACAGTGACAAAGCAGAGGTTAAAGCGCCAGACTGAAACCTGTGCCTTAAAGGATTTCCCTCACTAACTTGTGAAGACACTTTTGTGGATATCCATTTCAGCAGTGGAAAAGCGGTTGTAGTGGTGTTTGCTTGCTTTATAAAGCACTTTCTGCAGAGGGAAGAGGTTGTGCAAGAGATAGCTGACCTTGTTGTGGAATGGATCCTCAAGATGCACCCCAGGATGCTTTCAGTTTGTACTATTTTTAGTTGCCTGATCCAAAAAGGACCTGTATATCACCTGCTTTCTGTCTGGAAATGCATGTTTCTTCCATGGCAGTGACTGGTTTTTAAGGTATGTCATACTTGGGAACAAATGCAGCTCCCTGACTATTGGTGGAGGGGGAGTATGGACAGAAGGACAAGCCACTGTGCAGAGGCTGCTGAAACAAATCCCTTGTTAGCCTCAGCCCTCCGTGGTTGGGCTTT
>NW_010449054.1:0-1218 GCF_000710305.1 Buceros rhinoceros silvestris | reverse complement strand
AGCACGTGGAAAGTAGATGTTGTGCAATATAAGCAGGTGGATAGTGGGTGGTGTGGCGTGTGGGAGACGTGTGCTCCACAGGGGGAAACTGGGAATTTCCCCTCTGGGCACGGCAAGCTGGGAAGCGTATTAATAGCCATCATTACATTAGAGTAATTGCTGTGGAATCAGCAAGCGCGTACATAATCTTTAATGCCTGGGAAATCTCACACAGTTTCAAAATAATTAAAAGTGGGATTAATCTAGATGCCAGACAACGCCTGCCTAATTACTAATGAATAAAGCTGTCTGAATGGCTGCAGCACCGTCTTCAGCATCAGCCGCTCCAGCACTTGGAAGCCCTGTTAACACAAAGGGACAAGGGCCCGTCCCTGCAGACTGCAGCTCTCTAGGGGGTCAAGGCTGGCTTCTGCCCGGGTGAGTCCCCGCCTAGCCGTGGCATCCGCTGGGAATGTGCTGGGAAGATGCTGCTGTGGGGCTGGGGACATGGTGTGCATCAGGCAGGGGGCTCTGGGACCAGCTTGACACTCCTGGAGCATCTGCAGCTGTGCAGATGTGCTCTGCGTGGGCTGGTGAGCTGGCTGCCCCCAGGATGGCCCCACAGCAGGGATTTCAGGGCAGAGAGATGCAGAAAGTGGTTAGGTGGCTGGGAGAGAACCCTCAGCTGGGCAGGAGGTCCCAGCACCTCCGAGCAGCAGGACCCATGTAAAAAGTGCCCAAGGGGAAGATGGCCTGTCCCCATGCTTTGAGCGGTAGTATTTTGCAGACCTGACTTTCCTGGGCAAACTCAAACACAAAAAGGAAGCTACAGGGGATGGAGACAGGGACAGGTAAGCTGGAAGGAATACAGAACGTTGTCTGAACAGCCAAAGATCAGATTAGGAAAGCCAAAGCCCTGATTGATAGAATTAAATCTGGCCAGGGCATCAAGAAGAGCTTCTACAGGTACGTCAGTGATGAAAGGAAGATTAGGGAAAATGTGAGCCCTCTCCGGAAAGAAACAAGAGACCTGGTTACCCGGGGTATGGAGCAGGCTGAGGTTCTCAAGAACTTTTTTGCCTCAGGCTTCACCAGCAGGGACTGGGAGAATGAAGACCCCCCCACTGTGGGGGAAGATCAGGTTAGAGACCATCCAAGGACCTGATGAGATGCACCTGCAGATCCCTGATGAAGTGGTAGATGAAGTGGCCAAGCCACTCTCCATCATATTTGAGAAGT
>NW_010449053.1:0-1214 GCF_000710305.1 Buceros rhinoceros silvestris | reverse complement strand
TCCTTTCTCCCTCTACATCACCTGCAGAAGGGAGCATGATGCTCAACCTAGATTAGAAGCATATTTTTAGAAGTCTGAAACAAGGGGAGATGAATCCTCATCTGAAGTACTAGTCTTTGACGCAGTAACTCTCACCAGGTATGACTGGTGAGCCTGAAAGGATTCCAGATACCTTCACTAAGAGTAATCCACATTTTTACATGATTGGTAAAACCATTACCATTCGATTTGAACCTTTTCAGAAGACTAAGCCAAAGACCACAGTATCATTGTAACTATATGCTTTGATTCAGCTTTGGGCCAGCTTGTCCTCACATACCTTATTTTGACTGTATGAGGAGAAATAAGTTACATCTATGCAAAGAACCTTGTATCTTAATAACCACATCTTTGTTTTGGCTAATGAAATGAGGCAAGTTAAAAAAAAGGAATAAAAATTTGGCCTCATATCACTAACTAAAAACATGTTGTATTGCCATTTCCATAAGTACAGCTGAGATCTTTATTAAAAAATGGGACTGGAAAAAGTTCATTGTGAATGTTGCAACATTAAATTGGCTCCTAATGAAATGCAATCTAAACGCTTTAGAAACTGTTCTGGTGTTGGTTCACTGACGACCTCTGAGGGTCACTGAACGATCCATGCTTAGGTTCACACTTAACTGCATTTCTTTCCCCCAACTCTGACCCATGCTTGGATTTCACAGCTGAGAACTCAACAACATCAACATTTTCTAGGCACCTCCCATTATCCCACACTCACAACTGCAACTATGGCTGGGGTTTGCCATTTGCAATTGTAGGAAATAAAGCATTTCTGGGGTTACTCTATTGCAAGAACTTAGGATAGGCAGGTCCAGATGTGAACCCTTAAATGCATAGCTGCCTTTTGCCACAAACCACTACCGAGTTTACCTTTCTGCTTCATTATCTGCCTGCTGAGATACAGCTGAATTATCTTCAGTCCCCTAAAGCAATTTGAATGTGTTTCTTGGTAAAGCAAAGATGGACCTCAAATTACCTTGCATAGAAAATGTCAGTGAGGACCTTTTCCATCAAGCTTGAGTTAATAGAATATAGATAAAAGTAAGCCGATGCATCTACTAGTACTGCATCCATTAAGGAAACAATTCAAATATTTATGAGGGAGGACAATATTCCAGCCTTTGCTACAAACCCGCCAGATCTCCTAACCTCTGTAGGGTAATACAGTA
>NW_010449052.1:0-1218 GCF_000710305.1 Buceros rhinoceros silvestris | reverse complement strand
GGGATGCGGGATGTTCAGCTGCCCCCCAGCACAAGGCCGGGCTGGTGGCTTTCTCTCCGTTATTCCCGACGGGAACCGCAGGCGGGCGGTGTCAGCAGAGGCGATCCATAGGGTTGTGTTTGTCTCCCCCCCACCTCCGCCAGCCTTGACCGATTGCCTTTTCATTTCGTCCAGCTTTGCTCCCTCCCTCCCGCAAGCTCCGGCTCCTGGAGGTGCGTGACCCCCACCCCTGGCACGCACTGAGGACAGGGGCAGTTTCGGGCTGCCACAGCAGCTGGGAGAGAATTACCCCGACAAACCGAACGCACGCCCCTGCCAGCCAAAAGGGAGACAAGAGCCTCACATCACAGCTTTCCAAAGATCGTGCTGTCAGGTAATCCTATCAGGAGGAGAACTCGAGGGTTTTGTATGCGGCAGGGGAGGCGCTGCTGAAGCCACACTGCCCGTATATGAAATGCGAACGAGGTTTTAGGAGTAGGGAAGGGTTTGATGAGGTGTTAGAGGCTCCCGCTTGGCAGGCAAACAAGCGGCGCTGCAGAATTATGCAGCCGTTTCACTTCGACCTGACGGCAGTTTCACACTGTTAGTGCAACTAAACTGGGGGCTCAAAGTAACAGTGTAAATATATGCCACACGCCTATAGGTTATATTTGGGGCTGTCAGAAGGAGAGGCTTGTGGACTGCTGCAGAGGTTCTTGGAAGAACCTGCTGCTAGTGAGAAAAGCAAACTGTTGCACAGGCTGAACTGTGCAGACCTGCTCTCTCGGGAAGGGGGTTTGCAGACTGCAAGTGAAACCTGCAGGGTGTTGGCGTGTGCCAGCAGTAGTTAGCCATGCAAGGTGTCATTGGCTATCCCGAGTTAGGAGTTCACACTGGGCATCTAAGGCGGAGCTGCAGGCTGTCTTGCTAGTCAACGGAGAGAAACAAGCACCTTCAGCATGGAATCATTCTCCCCCTGACTGCACTGATCTTTGAGAAAGCACCAAGGAAACTGGGTGCAGAGGCCAAATAAAAGGAGTTTAACGCTGATATAAAGCACTTGGGGACCTTTTGGGGGAATGCTGACTCAAAGAGAGCTTGAACTCTGAAAGTTTCCTCCAGCTGCTTCCTCCCGCAAGCAGGAAAGAGTTTTGTGTGGTTTCGGTAAGTAATACATGGGGTGTGTTAAGGGTCGAGGGACAGAGGTAATATTAACTCCTCGAATCCTTAACGGAATCC
>NW_010449051.1:0-1132 GCF_000710305.1 Buceros rhinoceros silvestris | reverse complement strand
AAGAAAAGAAAAGAAACTCAGAAGCCAATAATCAAGAAGACATCTAATTTTAAATGTGGAGTCATTGAGACTCCTGCTTCGGAAGCAGCTTCATCATAGGTGTAAGAGATTAATCCAGCAAATCCTGAGCAGTTTTACAGTATGTTTCCCAAGTTACTGAATGTTTGTCTCAGTGCAGACCATTCCCAACTGAACAGTCCATGGTCAGTTGCTTCCCCGCTATCAAAAGCATCTAATCACATCAGCCTACAGTGCGATCTCCAGACAAGTTATTTTTCTCAAGAAAATTGGGAAATAAAGAAGACAAAAGCACGGATCAAACCTACACATCACACATACCACAAAGAGCAGCCAAAATTTTTTATTCTTGTAGTACTGTGTAAAATTGGAAATAATGTTTTTAGTGACATTTGGTTTCCTGGTCATAGGCTGATTTTAAGTTCAACAAGTGCTGCAAATTACAAGAGATATCATGACATCAAGTTTTGTGTTAGTTTCACAAAACAAACAAAAGCCAGGAATCTGAGACTGGAGGAGTGTGATCTTTCAAGGCTTTTGAGGAAAAAAATGTTGCTATAATTTTGACAACATAATTTAGAGGCTTTTATATAGAGCAATCTACACCTCCACCCTTCTCCACCTCGCCTCCCCCTCTGGTATTGTCTTGCCTGTCAATTATTGGAAGAAGAGCCTGTTCTTTAAAAGGCTTTTAAATTATTAGAAATTATTTGGAATATCATCTAAAAACTCTTGAAAGGAAGAGCACTACCCCACACACACACACACAGCAAAAAGTATTTATTCGTATTGTCAACTTAAATGTACAGGAATAATGTGAGTGTTTATCTGACTAACAACATCAAGACTCATTAGCTGTGCTGACCTTGAGTTTGAGCTGGGGGGATATTAGAAGGTAAATCTAATGCTCCAAATGCCTAATATGGGACATCTCAATGCCAGTTTCCTTGGTACCTGTAATACTGTGAGGATGTATTAGAAAGACTGAGGGGATTTGAGGGACCTTGAGGCGATGACAATACAGTGAGCAGTGTTGCTGTTATTATGTGCCAGCCAGCAAGCAAACCAAAGCAGCTGCGCCATTGTGGTAGGTCAGCAAAGACCTCCTTTTTAG
>NW_010449050.1:0-1215 GCF_000710305.1 Buceros rhinoceros silvestris | reverse complement strand
CCAGAGTCACATACAAACATTCTGTTCCAGTATCACAGGGGGAAAAATGCCACAAAACAATGGTTGTGACTGGCAGATCCTTTCCTTTGGTTTGTTTTTTTTTTAATGTCTTCTTCATTTTGGGTTTTTGTTTTCATTTTAAAAGGAAACAAATACAATAGGAAGGCTATGAGATTAGAAAACTACATGCACAAAGAAGGCTCTACAAATACTGAAAAATGGAAAACTAAAATAAGTTCTTCTGGAAGTAAAAACAGAATTGTTGTTAGGGAGGACAAGGATTAACACTGGAGGGTGGGGATGGATACGGAATCTAGCAACATAAACACATCTATCTGGATGATTAAAACCACGAAACTCAAACTAATATAAATAAAGCTTTTTAAAACTGAACTATGAGAAAAACCAAGTGGGTGAGGAAAAAAAAAATCCAGGATGACTGCACAGATGACAAAGTGTACTCATCCTTCACCTGCAGCCCCATAAGCATCAGGAGCGTAGAGGGCACCGGTGGATCTGGAGTGATGTCTGGAAGCTGCAATAACAGGATCATACAAACCCTATCTATTACCGTGGGATCAAAGTGCTGCAACAGTCGCTTAGATGAACAAGAGAATATTTATCAAAAGGATTCAGCTTTAGCACGAGGAACTGAGTATTACAGAGAAGGAAAAAGCTTCAGAGAAGTTCTTTGATTATGTAAGAATATGATTAAATAGACTTTGGGAGGTTTATATACACTGGACACTTCATGCACAATTATTTTAATTTAGAAGAGCAGATTCAAAGCAAGTATGTTTAAGTTCAAAGAAATAAGAATGCGTAGACACACACACGCACACACACACAAACAGAATCCTCAGAAATATCTAAAAAGTTCCACAGATAGGGGTCTTCCATCGTAGAGTTAACTCAGTTCTGCGCACTCCAGTCCAAGAGTTCACGTACAAACAGCATTTGCACAAAACTGACAGACTCTCGAGAAGCTGACTCACCATGGCCAGTATTTTCTTTCTTAAACCAAGTAATTTTACGTTCAATGTACTTCCAAACCATTCATTATCTTTCTTCACTTGTTAGAATTTTACAGTCACAGAAATGAAACCGGTTTTGGCAATCTCAACTTGAATTCAGAAGTCCACCCACTGCGACACAGACCCCAGTTATAACCTTATGATTTCATAAATATCTCTAAATTCAAAGATTTTTTTTTTT
>NW_010449049.1:0-1213 GCF_000710305.1 Buceros rhinoceros silvestris | reverse complement strand
TTTTCTGACTACTGTCATCAGCACTATAAAACAAGTAGAAACCGAAAGAAGTATTTTTATTAAGTCATGGTCCACACTTCTAGGTAATGCCAGTTAGAATGCCCAGGATTTCACCTCAAGAGCCCGTCTGCATGAATGGTTCTGGAAAAGATATACTAATCTCTTGACTAAGAGCTAAGTCAATCCTAATGAATGCAGGTCCAATCTACTCTTGAGAGACATCAGTGACAGAGATTCACAGTGTCTCCAGAGAGCCTATTGCAGCGTTTCACTACCACTGCCATCCAGGCCTTCTCTCATCCCCCCGAATCTTCCTTGCTGTGATTATTTGTTACCCTATCTGCCATTGAGATGAAAAATTAATTTCATGCTTCTTTTCTGTACCAGTCTTTCACATCTTTGAAGAAAATTGGTCCCCTCTGTCTTCTCAAAACTAAACAACTCCCATTCTTTTGTTCTGTCCTCAAGAGTCAAGTTTATTCTCAGCTCCCTACTTTGGACACTCTCCAACTGGTCATTACCTTTATTGAGAGACAGAGACAGCTGTGCCTAAAACTGAAACCATTTGTGAGCTATCCTCTTGTTTACACATCCCAGTGCAGCTATATCAATTTCACACCAGGAAGACCTTGTTTGCTTACCTTTGTTATGCTATTATTCTTGTCTAAGTGTGCATTTTGGCCTAGCACATATTCCAGTTGAATTGTGTGACACCCTCTCTCCCTCCAATTTCTGCTGCTGTCCTGATCATTTTGAATTCCAATTCCATCTCGCTCTGTGCTTAATCCATTTTCATACGGGGGTCATTGGTAAATGTAATGCAAATTGCCCATCTGCTATCTTCAGTCATCGTAGTGTGTAATGTCAAAACACCTATTCTGATTTTAATTTATGGTAACAGCAGCATCGTTTCCAAAACAACTTTACGCAGATCTTGCGGAATTTTAAGTTAGACCATGCTCATCTGCAGACTGTCATGAGAAACAGCAACAAAAGCTTTTTTACAAACAACCTAGATGGTATCTATTGATCTTCCCTTATCAAGAAGACTTGTAAGAAAAAATTGACAGCTTCAGCAAAACAACCTTCATTATTCCCAGGTAATTATCATTCATCTTGGTTTCTTCTAGCATTCATAAAATTTGTCCACTTTTTTTCTGGGAAAGTTCAAACAAATAGTAGCAATTTCCCACATTCTTTCCTTTTGCTGCTT
>NW_010449048.1:0-1206 GCF_000710305.1 Buceros rhinoceros silvestris | reverse complement strand
GCAAGAGTTTGACATTCATCATGCAGGTCGAAAATGAGGCCAGAAGAATAGTTCTTCAGTGAGGTACAAGAAGAGCACTCTGGAGCTGTGGTTGCCTCATGCTTTTTCAGCTTGGTGGAGGATTGGTGTGCAGGTCTGCGATGGGTTTGGGTTCCTCAGTGAAAGATGCCTCTAGGTTGTTTGGACTCGTTTGGGCCTGTTTGTGCAAACGTCCGAGTACCTGGGGCTCAGTCTCGTGTTTCCGAGGGTGGAGGATTCTGTTCTGATGTAGCAGAATGTTCTCTGCGATGTGATTGACTTGCTGTGTTATTTGCTGGGTCCTTGAGAGGACTTGAGAGGCTGAAGAGTGTGGTCTTCTGCCAGAAGAGGAGGTGCAGGGTCAGTCTCTTGCATAGACTGGAGGAAAGCAGGTAGTTTGCTTCCCATCTGGAGAGATGGAATTTGGCAGGGAAGAGTGAGAGCTCTTGCCAAAGGGCATTTCTGTACTTCGTGGTGTCCCGTAGGCATGTGGAAAATATTTTGGTAAATGTGAAAAAGAAGAGATGAGGATGGAGGCAGAAGAGAACAGGAGGCAAGGATAGGAGAGATCAGGAAAGAAAAAAGAGGAGGAAACAAAAGGAGGAGGAAAGAGAAAAGGAGGAAAGAGGAAGAGAGGGTGGAAAAGAAAGGAAGAGAGGACCAAAGGGAAAGGAAGCAGGAAAGAACGAGAAAGGAGGTAGGAGAGGAGGGAATCTATGGAAAGGAAAAGAAAGTAAGGGAGAAAGAAAGAAGGAAGGGAATGGAAGGAAGGAAGAGGTGGTATAAGAGATTACCGGGATGCACCAGCATTATCTCTGCATGATTAATGGAGCTCAGCACCTCGGCTTCCTGGTACTGCGGGTCCCTGTTCAAAGCCTGATAAAAAGCGGTGAGGAAGCAGAAAGAGGTCTTGCCTGAGGGCGTGCCTGTGCTCCATGGTGGACGTGATGTGGTCATAGAGAAAACATGTTGGTAAAGGAGACAAAAAGGAGGCAGAGAGAGGAGAGGGCAGGACAGTGAAGAGGAGGAGAAGTGGGTTAAGAGGGAGTACGTGGATACAGAAGAGAAGGAAGGTGAGAACAATAACACGAAAGAAAAGCAATCACGTATGAAGCAAGCAACACAGAAAAAGAGTATAAGGAAAGGCAGAAACAATAAACGAGTTTCCTGTCCTGCACCGACGTTATC
>NW_010449047.1:0-1218 GCF_000710305.1 Buceros rhinoceros silvestris | reverse complement strand
CCCCCACCCAGGCTACCCGCACACCCTCCCCAACCCCACCCCATTTCCAGTGTCTCTGCAGCTATAAATTCTGGAGGGAGCAGTCAGGCCCTTTCTTACCCAGAGAGTGAGAGCAGCTGGCTAAGGTAAGTCCAAGAAGGTTCCTCCCCAGAGGAGGCAGTTAGAGTTTTGCTTAGTATGCATTGATTAAGCAAAGTTCTAGGAGCCGGTTTAGGTTTTATTTCTCAGCAGGGCTGTGCTGCGGTCAAGGCAGCGCTGTCAGACAGGTTTGCTGTAGCTGCTATGAAGCCGGTACTGCCCTGGCTGTGATTTTCCTGCCATGAGAAATGTCTTCTTCTAGAATGCTTTTTCTTGTAGGATGTTTTGTGGTCTCTTCAGGTATAGGGGCATGTTAAGTCATTCCCAGAGTGAAATAAAAATTCAAGGGTTATTTCTGTAGAGCACCCAGTATGTGAATGTCATGGCCAGGGTGCAAAATCTGTGTGAACAAGTGGGCTGTGTCACTCAAGCAGAACCTAAAGTTTGTCACACTTTACACCTCACTGAAATAAGAAAGTAATACAAGTGAGATGATTTTACTGGTCATTTAATATCTAGCCTCTGCTCATCCTGACAGGGCTCCTCAAATACTTGGCCTGTTAGACGCTGCCCCAGGCTTGTAATGTTTGTATAAAATACACGTTTGGGATCAGACTCTAGCACTTACACGTAATTGTTTCATGAAACCTAACAATTAAAAAAACCTCCAACAAGCAGTTCTGAGAATACATTAAGGATGTATTCTCTTGTTTCTGTTTTCTTCAGAATAAACCTTTTCTTTGCCTTTCACATACAGCTTTTAGAGTACACTTGAGTCATGCTTTCCTACTGTTCTCCAGAACCTGAGAGCTAGCAATAGAAGGAGTTTTAAATTGAAGTTGGGATTCTCAAATAATCTCAAGAGTCTGAGAACTGGAACTGTAGGAGAAATAAACATCACCAATCTAAATATCATAAGCGTGATAACACTGAGCAGGGAGGAACCAGAACTTTATAGGTGAATGGGATAAAAGAAGAAAGCATAAGGTGAAAACTGAAAGGTAACTTTGTAATCTATTGAATTTTTCTTTGTGGCTTAAATTGGGAACCTACGGATGAGAGGCAAGTATTTTACTTGAGGGTTGTGCTTGTTTACTGAAACAGATTATTTCCAGAGTGGGTGTGTGATGGGTTTTAATT
>NW_010449046.1:0-1181 GCF_000710305.1 Buceros rhinoceros silvestris | reverse complement strand
CCCAGCCCGCCAGAGCTGGAGCAGAGCAGCCCTGGGGTCCCCTGGTGTCCCCTGCACCAGCACAGATCCTGGCCAGGGTCAGGCCCTGGGGACTCAGCCCCGGCCCAAGTGAAGCCAACGGTGCTGCTGGGTCAGGAGTTGCAGAGGACACATTGCTCGTGTTGGGCACGGGTTTTCCCTTTCACAAGCAGGGTGTTCTCAGAGCCAGAGAATGGAAAACACGTCCCATTGGTGTCAACAGAAATTTTGCTGTCAGCCTAAAAATGTCCAGCATGTTGTCTCGGACCAATCTCATCCTGAGTACAGTGGTGACCAGAAGGCATACGTTCTTAAACCAGCACTAACTTTGAAAGAATGAAGACTATACAGTAGTTTGGTGAATGAAAACCTCTTGGTTTTTTCTCCACAGGAGTAAAAATGGGTTAAAGAAGAGAAAGCTGACCAAGTATGTGACTTCTTTGCTATTTAAAGAAATGAAAAAATGTATCACCTTAGACTAAACATGCATTGTGGAGTGCGTGGCATAGTGATATTGCAGTTACAGAGAACATCTTGAAAAGCACGTGCTGAGAGAGAGAGATCTGAGGGAGAAAACAAACAGTAACTGGACTAGGGCAATCCTTCCCAGCAGATAGGTCGTGGTAAATCAGCTCCTTACTGGTAGAAAATTAGTCACTGGGGATGAGATCAATTACCCAAGTTAGTGCTTCCAGCAGAGCTTATCCACAGTTAAAAGTGACAAATGGTGCAAAGCTGGGATGCATTTGTTACTCGTGATGTTTCCCTCTTGACGTGAGCCTCTCGTGATGGTTGTTGCTACAACATCAGATCGTTAGCGCTAAGGGGTAAACAGGAGTAATAAAGTGGAGATAAGGCGGGTTCCTTTGGACATATTGCCTCAGAGGAAATGAAAAGATTTCTGTGTACATGCTTCAGTAGCTTGTAAATGAGAGTATGATAATTAGAAGGTAATAATGAGAGGGAAGCTGTTCTCCGGTGTTTTGTTGTTGAGAGCGTTAGCCTAACGATCTCTCCAGGATGTTCAGAGGCTGTACCTGTGCTAGCATGCAGACCCTCACCTGTCAAAAAGGTGACTAGAATGACAGCAGTCACTTAGTCAAGGCTAATTTATGCTAAACTTCATGCTGAAGCTCTGCATGGTTTTGTACAGTTGAATACCG
>NW_010449045.1:0-1198 GCF_000710305.1 Buceros rhinoceros silvestris | reverse complement strand
TAAAAAAAGTGTTTTCTGATATTCAAAGGGAACCTCTTGTGTTTCAGTCTGTGCCTGTTACCTCTGGTCCTGTCCCTGGGCACTGCTGGACACTGTCCCTTTGGATATTTGTATATACTGATGAGATTCACCTGGAGTGCTCTCTTCTCTGTGCTCAGCAGTCTCAGCTGAGCTCTCTAAACCTTTCCTCAGATGTGAGATGCTCCAGTCTGTTAATCATCTTAGTGGCCATTTGCTGGGCTCTTGTAGTATCTCCAGATTGGTCTCCTACTGGGGAGCCTGGAACTGGGTACATCTCTTCAGGTACAGCCTCCCCAGTGGTGAACAGAGAGGAAGGATCACCTCCCTCAACCTGCTGGCAGTACGCCTAATACAGCCCAGCGTACCGTTAGCATTCTCTGCCGTAAGGGCATGTTGCTGGCTCTTGTTCAGCTTGTCCACCACTTTGCAGCTGGTTGGTGCTCAGCATATACTGGTGCCTTTTGTACTTTAATGTCTTTTAAGGCCATAACATGGCCTTAAAAATTTGTGGCAGGAATAAAAATAACAGTCCACCTGCTAGAGCTGATGTTCCAGTTCTGTGTAATAACCCCCACATAATAAACTGTTTCTAAGAAAAGCTTTTAAAACTGTAATCTGAGGAAGGAACTTCTCTAACATAAAATGCTGTAATACCAAAATAGTGCATTTAATAGGGTTTTTTGCTTTGGAACAAACTGTATTCTCTGATTCAGCCTGGCTTAAAGAAGATAGCACATGTGAAACTTCCTGGTGTTGCCAGTGGTCTCACAAGAAAAATGACTTCATCATCTGCATCATCAGTTTCCAGCACGAACTCAGGTCTGAATTCAAGTTTACCCATTTCTCCCGTAGGAAAAAATGGTAATCACTCTTACTACAGATTTGTAGTACAGATCAATTGAGAAGTAGCTAAGTATGTCTTGGACTGTGGGTTTGGATAGTAAGCAACACCTCAGGAAGCCTGTTCTTTTTGCACATGGTCTTCTCTATTATAGCCAAGTATGTGAGCTTCTGAGTGCTGTTAAGTTTGTTTAACTTGAATTCAAAGGTGGGGGGGGTTGTAAACCAAAACAACTGGAATACAGAAGGAAGGTGGAAGGCTTAGTTCCAAGTTCTGAGTTTCTGTAAGCCTAATAAAAGGATGAGCTTTACTCAAGCAGATGGGGGGAAAAAAAAA
>NW_010449044.1:0-1209 GCF_000710305.1 Buceros rhinoceros silvestris | reverse complement strand
TTCAAACCACAACAGATGCCTAAAAATGGCATGGATTGCCAAAACTCTCCTGGGAGAGGAGCTCCAGGAGCATGAGCCATTAATGGCACTGATGGCATCACTCATGGAAGAGCACAGATCCTGACGGTTAAGCACTCACAGCACTTGTTTGTTGATATCATTGCAGTGAAAACACTTTGACTGTCCTACGAGCCTTCTGACACACGTGCTAGATGCCAGCTCCCCTGTCAGAATTTCACCACAGCAGTGTCTGAAGTATTTCAGCACTTTGGTTATGTGCATTATGGTGAGCTAAAGCTGGTCGCTGGGGAAGAAATTGGATGCGATGGGCAGCTGATGATATGAAAGACAATAGTCAGAAAAAAGAGGAAGGTTTCTTAACTCTGAACGACCTCCATACGTGTCTTCCAATTTCAACCATTCTGTGATCCTGCGAAACTCTACAGATGGTGAGGGACTGGTGAAGGAGAGGGCATGATCCTCAAAGCAGTGTGGGAAGAGGCAGTCTGGAAGGTAGGTAGTGGAAAAGAGGTCCAGAAAGCATCTACAGCTTTTGTGGGATTTGTCAGCAGATATCCAAGAGGTCGTTTAGGTGTTTGCAAACCTGACTTCCATACCTATGAGCCACAAGATGGTGGTGCACCCTGTGTTAGTGAGTGGCCAAGCGAGGAACACCTAGCATTGAGTTTGCTAGTCTTAAAGAGACTCGTCAGGAGATTAGTAGAAGTAGTAGGCTTTTCCCCTTGCTTTTTTGTTTGTTTTTTTTGCTTCTACGTAAAGAAACAGTTGTTGTCTGATGAGCAGAAGCAAGAAGGTAATTAAACAGGGCTACAGACACTATGGGTGTCACAACAACAAAGTTGTGAAAGGTGAAAACCTACTTCTGCTTTAGTAGTAGAAAAATTTATTTATTAGTAGAAAGACGGCACTGTCAAGGCTTTGTTATTTCCTCTTTTTCCCAAAGTCAAGAAAAGTAGAAAAAATGGAGGGTTTTTTCAAGGAGAAACACTGGTGACCACAGGGTGTGTTGAAGTGTTCTTGTACAAAAAGAAACGGTTGGGTTAAGGGATCAGAAAGCAGTTTAGGTAGCTTAAGATGGAGGTTAGGAAACCCAAGAGAACAAAGGGGAACTAGAATTCCCATTGCTCTTTCTGTTTCATTTCTTGTCACCTTTGTTCTCTTGGGTTTCCTACACCTCTATCTTAAGCT
>NW_010449043.1:0-1209 GCF_000710305.1 Buceros rhinoceros silvestris | reverse complement strand
TGGGCCATTCCCTCTTTACAACCATATGCAACAGAAATTAAGTTAACAGCGTTAGTTATATTGACACAATCTGTACATGGGATGATACTTCTGGCCTCATAAAATTATATTCTCCAAATAAGACCCACTTAGTGAATTTGCTCAATAACTCAAAGACTCTTCCCTGATGCCCCCAGATGCAAAATCTGGAATTGTACTTCACCGAGAAAGTTCAGTTGCAGTTCACTGGGCACAATCAGGCCTAGGGATGCTCAGCATATGGTTTCTCAGCTGTATATCCCAAAGGTTTCTAATGAAGATGACATGCCTCAGTGAAGATGATGACAGGCCTCGGATGCCTCTAATCCTGAAGAATCTGATCGCCTTACCCAAAGCTCTTCTGCCATTAAAAAGTTAGATCTATCTAAATTTTTAACACAGGATCTTGCACAGTAAACAAAGTGAAAACTAGCTGAGTCTGGGCAGCCCTAAACAGTGTTGAAATTATTTTCTCTACTTAATCACAACAGCAGATTTACCCCATCTGTTGGTCTTGCGGACTTACAGCATTTCACTGACCTACATAATCTTCAAAGAGCAGAAGTGTCCTGCTCTCTTAATCTACAGCCGACCATAGCAAGCCAACAAAGCCAAGCAGGCTTTTCCAGACTCCCCACAAGAAAACCAGCTCACCCCCATCCGTCTGTACATGCCTATAAATGCCAACGTTACAAATAGAGGACGAAAGACCAGACCATCAGGCAGCAAGTGGGCATGCTTCCAGCCTCTGGATGACATTCAAGCCCTTCCTTGACACCTCGACAAACTCAGCAAGGACTAAGTACGATCCACAGGGCCGGGAAACGAGCCTGGTCTGTGTAACTGGTCTCCTGCTTCAGCACTGCTTTGACTTGGTCACGATTATTTCAGGCTTTGTTAACCAGGCGTGGGTCAATTTGACTTACTCAGCAACAAGCTTAAAAAACAAATAATTCAATTAATGAAAGAAGTGGAATGTAAAAGAATTTGAAAGGGGTCGGGAAAGCCAGGAGGAGCAACTGGAATGTCCCTAGTGGGACATCTCCCTCCAAACAAGGGCACAGAGAGGCCTCTTGTTAGCTTGGCAGGGACAGAAGCGTGGCTGTTCTTTGAACCCTGCAGTCCTCAGGACCATGACATTTCACTGGGACTCAGAAAACCAAGGCGGGGGGTGGGGGGAGTGGAGGGTAG
>NW_010449042.1:0-1209 GCF_000710305.1 Buceros rhinoceros silvestris | reverse complement strand
GAAGAAGATGTAAGATTCTTGTTCCCTTCTGTCTTATTTTTGAGACTTAAGACTGAAAAAAATACTACTTACAGGAAAATGAGTTAGTTGCTTTCCTGGCTGCTGATTGATTTTACATGTCATAGATACACAGACCTCTCAAGGTCTCCCCAGGTCACTGCCCTGGAGTGACTGTCATCATGCATGCTTTTTTTCTCAGAACTAGATCTCAGTCTGGAAGTATTCCCATGAGACCTTTCACACACAGCAACTGCACTATAATAAACATAACCACTTCCCCAGCTCAAACTTCAGTGGGTAAAGTCCAGATAAAAAAGCTGGCCGCACATTTGAAAGTTTACTCTGGGTCAGAAAAATTGTTGATCAAAGAATTAAAGCGCACCAGGGTCTTTCAAACACAGACTCAATCTCCAGTCCAGATCAGAAGATGCCGATCTCAGGAAGTCACTCACCTGACAGCTGCCAGCAGAAAGCAATGCACCAGGGAGAGACTCTGCATATGCCTGTTCAGTTTCTGTACTAGCCCCCAAATCTGCTGGCCAGTGAGGAGGGAAGGCTGTGGACTGACTTGGTACAAGTGTTTGGGTGTTCTTCAGTTAAGTGTAAATGTAGGGCATCATCCTTAGATAAAGGCACGCTTTCCTCTGTCTTAGTGTCTTGTCTGTAAACCTTCTCTAACATTTATTTATACTCGGCCACTGTGTGAATGTGAAAGGCGGTGACTTGTTCCTGATTTTCAGACATGCTAACAACCACACAAGGAGATGATTAAAAGAGAATCAAGTCAGGGTTTAAGCTGACGAAGCAAACTTCAATTGAGATGCTTCTGAAGCCTTGAGAAGACTAGCACACAAGTCAACTAATTTGGGAAGTTTTACTAGATCTTCCTCTTGCCACTCAAGTTTTCTCCAACCCCAAAACAATAGTGATCCCTCATACCTCCCTCTCTTCCGGTTGACAGGTTGCTCCTCACATTTCACGAATATTGCTCCCTCTTCTCCCTTACCGAGATGCGAGGTGCCTTCTCGTGAACAGAACACCACCCTATGGAATAAATATTGGACAATCACATGACTGCACTAAACATCTCTTTTCAACCACATGAACAGCACTGCTGCTTGGAAGCAGTCTTTGTATTTTGTCATGCGGGGCATGTACCTACTACTTTACTTTTTATTTTTCAAAACAGAATTCTGTGTAAAAAGAAAC
>NW_010449041.1:0-1212 GCF_000710305.1 Buceros rhinoceros silvestris | reverse complement strand
CTCCCTTCCCTCATTTGGAGACACCTGAGGAGAGGGCGATGTCACTCTGTGTCACTCCCCCACCCTGCTGTGCCCCCTGTGCTTGAAAGTTCAGGGTGGGATGTTCAGGTGATAAAACTATGTGGCTGGTTTGAGTTGTGGTGCAGGAGACCCGAGGAGGTTGGGGGAGATGCTCAAACCCACGTGGGATTGGGGCTGATGGGTGGGTGCTCACATCCCGATGCCCCATGGCTGGAGGAAACCTGCCAGGTGGGGTGGCTGTGAGGGTCTGTGCCACCGTGGAGGTGGCAAGAGGGACGAGCATCTCCGTTCCCGTTGCCATGCTCGGCTCCAGCATGGTGGGCAGGGCAGGCAGGAGGGGACCTGCCCACACCCCCGGCGAGGAAGCACCGGGAGCGGCAGGAGGTTGTAACACAGGGTTTATTTCAGGTCCAGGTGAGACTGGAGAAACTGGGCTTTTCATCAGGGGAAAAACCAAAACCTCGATAGAGAGTCCTGAGGCTGAGCCCAGCCTGACCAGGGCCAGCAGGCAGGGACACCCCTGGGGAGTGGAGGAGGATGAGGATGGAGTGGCCGACCTGGCCCCAATAGGTTACGCAGTCTACTGCTCCCTGTCACCTTCGTCCGTCTTCTCCCAAGGCAGGGGACAGGCGTCCTGCAGGAGGGAGAGTGACTGTTGGTGCCACCTTGCTCCAAAACGGCTCAGAGTGCCAGGGATGGGGTGGATGCTCGGGACTGAGAGGGGACACGCAGAGGGCAGCTGTGGTAGGGAACTGATCTTATACCCCACCCTGGACACTCATCCCAGCCGGCGGCAGGAGCTGGCCTGGGCTGGGGCTCACCCACCCTGGAGAGGGGGTCAGACCTTTTCGGAAGTGAAGAATATCTCCTCCTCGGTGAGGCCCAGGCAGCGCAGCTGGTTGTTGAACTCCTCCAGCTGCTCCTTGCTCACGTTGGGCGTCCGCGCTGCCGGAGAAACAGCGTGGTGAAAGGAGAAGGGGAGAAAAAGGGGAGTTTTAGGAGGTGCTTTGCTCCTTGGTGGTCCCTGTAGTGTGGATGGGGAGATCCCTGCCTGCCCACCCCCTCTCCGTAGTGGGGAAAATGGGCTTTTTGCCCTGCCTGAGGGATGGGGATGCCCGTGCCCATTGATGCATCCTCATACAGGGGTGTGCCCCACTATATTGGCACTTTCCTCTCGGGTAGCAGAGCATC
>NW_010449040.1:0-1208 GCF_000710305.1 Buceros rhinoceros silvestris | reverse complement strand
AAGGAGTCTTATTTCCTTTGTTTAAATCCTTGGAAACTTCTGGTACTGCCTTGCAAAGTGCAGGGTTTTTGGATGGGTGACAGTGAAAGTGGTTGGGGGGGGGATATTTACTGTATCAAAACCCAAAACCAGCCACCACCACTACCCCAAAACAAACCCCAAACCCAACAGCCTTCCTAGCTAAAGTTCATAAAAACAGGGTGTCCGTTACAATTTTGCATATTAACGAGGATAGATTATGTTGTAGTGACTGAATTCCGTAAATACTTGTAGGGGATCGATATTTGGAGTGGCCGTGGAAGACTGGTGTGTGCTGCAGCCTCCCCTGTGGCTGGCAGGAGCAGACGTTTGCAGCTCCTGTCAGCGGAAGGTGTGTAGCAAGTTTCCGTAGTGCAGACAGAACTGTGTGTCGTGGAGCTAGAGCTGGACCTTGTTCGTAGAGCCGTCCTGTCCTGTCCTGTCCTGTCTGCGAGGATACACGACTGGCATCTGCAGCGGGTTTTCCTAGGTCTTTTTTTCAGGGCAAATTTAAATATATCAGGCAATAAAGTTTCCGTAATGTCCCTTCAGAGACCTGAGTAAGACCTTCCTCTGAGGAAGTTTTTTCTGGGAATCAGCCTAATTATTTTTTATATATTTCCATTGTAAGTCTCAGCGCTCACTTTTTAAGTGGAAGTGCACTCCTTTTCTGAAGTTTAAGCTTTCCTGGCTGGCATTTGGAAAACATTGTTTCTGTTCAGTGAATCCCCATGCTGTACCTCAGAGCCTCTTTTGGCTTTTTCCTCTGTTTATGGAATATTTTTCAGATACATGTTTTACCTGATATTTGACTTAATGAGGAAAAGAGGAATCGAACTTTTTCCATTTTTATCCTTATGTAACTTCACACTTTCAAAATGAAGCTTTTTCCTCCCGGAATGGTATTACGAAGGGAAAATGGTATCAGCTCGATGCAATTGCCTGTTAGCTGTGCGTGGAAGTGCCTGGATGAGTACTGACACCTCTCCCCCTCTGAACTCTCTATGATTTGATACCTGCAGTAGGATGGGGAGTGTCTCACTTTGCACACTAGTGGTACTGGTTTGGGGTTTTTTTTTCCATTTTCTTCTATAATCTGTGAAACTGTAAAACCCCTGATCTACTTGTGTGTTTTCTGAAACCCAGGTCAAACCATGAAGGCCAGTGGCATCCTGGCTTGTATCGGCACT
>NW_010449039.1:0-1181 GCF_000710305.1 Buceros rhinoceros silvestris | reverse complement strand
TGTCTACAGGGCTGTGAAGAAACATATGCCTTCAATATAGTCAACGGAATTTTTTCAGTTTATAGTCAGACTTGAACAAAGTCTTGAATGAAGGACTACCATTTTAATGAGTTTATCTCAAAAATCAGTGAAGAAACTTAAAAGATACAATGTTCTTAACTGAAACAACATTTCTAAGAAAGTAAGGAAAATATCATGAAAACGGAGCATATATTTATTGAGAATTGCTGCTTAATTTACTTAAAACTTAACAGCATATTACAGTACCGACAGAGAAACTGATTAGACACATCTTCCTGAGCAAGCTCAGCAATCAAAATTTTTGAGAACAACACTCTGCAGCTTTTGGCCTTGACTGGCAGCAGCTTCACTAACTGCCTGACATCTTGATGCTGTGGAATTGTGTTCTTGTTCCGTATCATCATCAGGAGGCCAGGGTGATTCATCACTTGCTGCAAACGGAAGCACACTTACTGCAGGACTTCTGGTAGAGTATGGAAAAATACAAAATTCTCATCCAAGGCAGCTGAGGTGACAAGATCCTTAGTCTAACAACTTAGAACTGCTGATTAGTAGATTTATTTGAATAAAATTAAGAATGAAATGAAAACATACCTCAAAAAACTGCCCTCTTTATTCTTCACTTTATTTCAAGATTCTAAGGAGTTGTATTAGCCCTCCTCAAGAAATATTCTTTCATGATTTATTTTAAACAAAAATAAACAAAAAAGAAAGTAAGAAAAACATTGAAGACACCTATTCATATGAGATTGTCAGTGTGATTTCTTAAAGAGTTTCAAGGGGTGTATTTGGATCACCTTGAGGCTACTTCAGACACATAAGAGCAGGTGATTCAGAGAACCTAAATTTAAAAGTTACAATTATGCAGTCAGGGGAGCTTCTTGCAAATGGCAGCTTGGAGCTCAAAATCCTTGTTTCTTCAAAGAAGAGGACTTGCAAAAAACAGCCCGGAAGGCAAGTCCAAGAGACAACGCTTTGCAGTAAAAGAGGAATTCACGATGCCTCTGTGCTGAAATTGCCCATAGGAGACAGGTTTCTGACAGTGATTTGGAGGCAAAAAACTCTATTTGTGAAGGAAAATTCAGGAATCAACCTGAAATATTTCCATAATGACTACTAATATTCAATATTGGCCTTTTTTTTTTTTTTTTTTTTTTTTT
>NW_010449038.1:0-1198 GCF_000710305.1 Buceros rhinoceros silvestris | reverse complement strand
CTCCTCCGTAGTTTCCTGAAGGGGGAATTCAGCCATGTGATAGCAAAGAAAAATCACTTGCCTTCAGCCATATCTATAGTCAGTACAGATAAGCCATGTTAAAGAGACCCTGTTTTTCTCTAGCTCCTCTTGTGGACCAGTCCTGAATGCTGAGCACAAAGAGAATTTGGCTTCTCCATTGCTTCCTACTGCGATCCACAGCATGGGGTGCTAGTGTCTCTTGCCAAAATACTATAAAGTGTAGCTGAGAAGCTACATGGCATCTTCTTTGCTGTCAACACTTGCCATTGCCTCCAAACACAGCAGAATCTGGTCAGATATTTTGCACGGTTTCTGTTCCATTCACACTAACGTGACTGAACAAGGAAACTTATGAATCCCTGTCTGTTTTTGGCAAGGATGCTGTAACCATGGTGGCGAAAACAGGAACAAACTGGCAGGGACTTCTTGGGTCAGGCAATCAAATCCTATAATGCCAATTACAAATTACATCAAGTTCTGTCCTACAGCCATTAAGCTTTCTGATCTCAACTCTATTAGGATAGCTTTTCTGTGACCTTCTTCCTCTGATAATTAGAAATCATCTTCTAAATAGCAGCCTAAGCCTTTCAATAGCCAGTTGATACCCATTTGTTTTTGAGCCAACGCTGTTCTTCAATCTGAATAGTTCTCCTGCCCTCCCACCCTGTTGGAGCAGGAAACCAATTAAGATCTTGAGAGAAGTTCCTGAGGATGTACAGAGTGTGTCAAATCACTTCATGCTGAACTTAATATTCTTCTATTGCTATTCTTTCCAGATTCAGCGTGTCCTGGAATCCCCCATTTAGTTGTATTCTGGTAGCTTACTCTTTATCATCAATAATGCTCTCTCGGGTCTTCTTCTTTCTATCTAGAGGTGTGATGAGATAGGGCTAGAGTTTGAATAAGAGTTGGAAGGTAGGTGAGCTCTGGCTTCCTCAAAAATGCATAAAAACTCATAAAATAAAGTTATGGTAGCCTAAAGGGGTCCTATAGAAGCAGAAGCATTTCTCTTCTGAGCTTTTCTTCCCTTTCCACCTTTATGAAATGTCTCATTGATGGTTGTATTCAACCATTCAGAGTCTGAGTCTCACACTTGATAGTCTTCAGGATTTTCAAAATCTCTTTTCCTTGGACTTTCCCTCACTGGAATCTTGCTAGCTCCTGGAAGGTGGGATAG
>NW_010449037.1:0-1197 GCF_000710305.1 Buceros rhinoceros silvestris | reverse complement strand
GCCGTACAATGTTCAGCTGTGTTAAAAAGAATTCAAATCCACATGATTTTTATACGTACTTAACACAGTAGTATAAGATTAAAGATAATCTATACAGCTGCAATGCACCCACGTGCTGTCCTAGGATCCACGAAACCAGACTTTGGCACACGGACAGCTTCTAAGTCTGTGGCTAGTATCATTGGAGAGATGGATGATGCTCAGATGTGTACAGTAAAACACACTTAACACAAGTTCTCCGTTCTTAATACAAACAGAGTTTAATGATAAAACAGTTAAATCACTTGATTAACTGGGGCATGACCTTAGTTTAGTTTTATTACAAAGATAACATTAAAATATGTGTTTTGGAAATGAACTAACAGGCCATCTCTGCTGAATCACAGTAAATTTGTATGGGTACGCTGTCACTCTCAGTTGAAAAAAAAAAGGATCTCCTTCAATTAGTAATCTTGATGGGTATTTTAAAAGGTCAGTAAAGTGGAAAATAGAATTGAATTTAACCTATTTGGGGTAAAAATTAGTTTGTGCAAAAAGTAAAACCAGCATCAGTACATGTTAAATACAGAACATTTTTATTTAATTTTCAGCTCAGGTTATAAATCACTCTAAAAAGAATTAACATGATACATGATTCCACTTCACCGCTGCATTATTTAAAGTTAAAGAGCAAGACACTTTTCTGGTGAAATCTGAAAAGACACAAAAGACAAATAGCTAAGATCAAACCTTGTTTTCACTGCTGAAAAGTAGCTAAATGATGACATCAGAGTTTTCAGTGTAAATTCTGATTAAAGACACGCTTTTAAGGTGCTGTGGCATTGTTGGAAATCACTCAGTTGTACCCTTCACCTGACTAGTTACATAGTTTTAAATCTTTTACTGCTCTTTCTACCCATAGGCCTGAATACTGGTGCAAGACACTAATTGCTTTGTCCATGGAAATGTAGTTTTGAGTGGAGTTTCCAGAACATGTTGTGAATTGAAGGAAAGATCTTCCAAGGTGGACAAAGTCTCCTTCTCCTGCTTCTTTTGTCCGTGCATTTACATCAATCAAAAACAACAACAAAAAAACCTGTATGGTGTTTTCTTGATGTGCCCTTTCTTTTTCTCGGATGGTGTGTGCATCTGATTAAAAATTTCAATAAACACATATACTAGAACTTCTCAGGGAAAGAATTATCTATTTTTTCCCAA
>NW_010449036.1:0-1208 GCF_000710305.1 Buceros rhinoceros silvestris | reverse complement strand
ACACGGAACGCAGCCGGATTCAAGCCCCGACGGTGACTTTCTGACATCGTCGTTGTCGACTCTCTGGTGCCGGCGTCACTGACTGCCCAATGCTGACGTCACCGTCATCACTGACTTTCTGACATCTGCGCTGTCAAATCTGCGATGTCGCCGTTGTCAATTTTCCCATGTCATTGTAGTCAACTTCCTGACGTCATTGTCGTTGACTCTCTGACCTGGACGATGTTCTTGTTCAATGTCACCAGTGCCATCACCTTCCCAGCGCCATCATCGCCAAGTTTCCAATGTCAGCGACATTGTCATCGTCAGCTTTCCAACACCAGTGGTGTCGACTCTCCATCCTCGTTGACTCCGCAATGTCATCGACATCGTCAACTTCCCAACCACATCAGCACTGACTCAACGTCGCTGTTGACTCTCGACGTTCTTGTTGACTCTCGACATCGTTGTTGACTCTCTGATGTCATTGTTGACTCTCTGATGTCATCGTTGTCCTCAACTCTCTGACATTGTCATCATCGACTCTCCAACTTCGTCAAGAGTCCTTTGGAGAATCAACAGCCTTGGAGAGTTAACGATGTTGGAGAGTCGATGACGTCAGTCGGTGGACGCTGGAAGTCCACCATGACAATGATGTTGGAGGGCTGACGACACTGGGAGGCACTGGGCTGTCTCTGAGGTGGTACTGGGAAGCTCTGGGACGCTCCATGCTTTTGCGGGGCGGGGCACTGGGGTGGTTCTAGGAACTTCTGGGAGGCACTGGGGAGCTACGGGAGGCACTGGGCTGTCCCTGGGGGTAACTGGGGCAGCACGTGGAAGCTCCGGGAAGCACTGGTCTGTGCATGGGGTGGCACTGGGAAGCTGTGGGAGGCACTGAGCTGTTCCCATGAGGCTCTGGGGCAGTCCCAGGAAGCTCTGGGAGGCACTGGGAAACTCCAGGAGGGATTAGGCTGTCCCTGTGGGACACTGGGGTGCTACTGGGAAGCTCTGGAAGGCACTGGGCTGTCCCCAGGGTGCGCTGGAGCAGTACGAGGAAGCTTTGGGAAGCACTGGGAAGCTCTGGGAGGCACTGGACTGTGCATGGGGTGCGCTGGGGTGGCACTGGGGAGCGGTGGCAGGCACGGGGCTGTCCCCCGGGTGCGCTGGGCTGGCTCTGGGATGTGGGCGGGACGGGGCTGTCGCTGGGATGTCCCTGTTGCTGGGATGTC
>NW_010449035.1:0-1205 GCF_000710305.1 Buceros rhinoceros silvestris | reverse complement strand
ATACAGTAGAACTGTGATAACTCTTGTGGAATGAGATGAACAAAGATTAAGAGGAAAATGAGGAAATAAGATCTTTGAACTACTTTGAAGTAGGGCACCACAAAACCGGTCCAAACTCCTATTAACTTTACCCAGTTTACTGTCTGTATGACCCTGTACTCAGGAAATACCGCTACTGGGCAGTTAAGCTATTGAAATAAGTAACTTGGGGTAAGTGATCGCCTGCTCGTAACTGGTAACGAGGCAGAAGCACAAAGGAAAGCACAGACCTCAGACTGCAATGGGAAAGGATTGATGGAAAGGAGTTGTTTCCTGGGAAGAGGAATGAAAACAGTGGCTGTGAGACTGAAGTGATATAACTTGTAAAAGATTTAAAAGTGGCAAAGGAGCTGGAGTGATGAAGAGACCAGAAGGAATTACATACTTGAGACCAAAAATGAGTCATGTTCGAGTCCTCCTTTCTGCCACATGGTGTACTGAGGACAGCTGCCACTCAGGCAGGACCGAAATAACGTTTTCCTAGAAAGCTCTGGGCAGGGCAGTTGCACTACATCATCTCCACAGATCCCAGCCAAACGCAGCTAGTCTATGAAAACAAAACTTGCAACCTGTCATACAAGAAGTTTTATCACTCAAAAAGTAAAATTATAAGAAAATGAAACAAAAGATGTGTTTCCAAGTAAGGTGGCAAAGATGTTCTTCCTTAGATGGTATAAACAGGTAGAATGATCACACTGAAAAAACTAAGCAAAAAAGATCTTATTTTCCTTCTCAGTAAAGACTAACTTCAACTCTCAAGAAAGTAAGAACAAAAAGTACAAAACAGGCTTCAAATTTTGCCCTAAGGAAGATCTCCTTCAGTTGGCAGATGGAGTCTTTGAAGCGATTAATCCGTTTGCCAAAGCACTTTTTTTGGGGCAAGGGATGCAAACATGCACCTAAGACCAATATACGGAAAGGCAGACAGACCAGGCAAACATTTCCCAGGTAGAGGAAATCATGCTGTAACACCTTTTTGCAGAATCATATTTACAATATTTGGTGTTGATAACAACAAAAGGGTGACAGAATTCGGTTCTAGGAAAGATTAGGCTAAATATTTTAATCCGCAAAGCAGAGATTAATTTTAACTAATTATGGATTTCCTGAAGCACCTTGATTCCCAAGAAGTAAACAACTACAACAGAAAGCTAATATTAAAAAAA
>NW_010449034.1:0-1205 GCF_000710305.1 Buceros rhinoceros silvestris | reverse complement strand
CTGCTGCACCTTACTGAGGTCCGTCACAAAGACAGCGTTATCTCCCTAAACCAGACACCCTCCCACTGTGACCAAGCATTTACAGAGACAAGGGAGGAAGGCATGGGTGGACAGTGCTGCTGGGCACAGCTACCTGGCCCCATCCTGAACTTGAGGGCTGGAGGCCAGGCAGGCCTGAACTACGAGGGCCACAGGCAGAGGCTGCACAAGCTGTGGAGTGTTCAGTGCCGTTGCTTGCAGAGGAAGAACAAACCAGGCATCAGACAAGGGGAGGTTACAGTGCAACAGTATGAAATGATACCACACATTTGCTCCACGAACCGGTGAAGTGACACACAGCTAAACTGCAGAAGAAGAGCTGAGCCCAAGTTTCCTCCAACAGAGGCCAAACACAAGACCTCCAGGCAGCATCCCCACATCCTAGCTGTGTCCTGTGCCACCCTGATGGGCTGACAGCCGCCTCACAGCATCAACCGGAGTCAGCCACTGGTGTCATTTTGCTCCAAGAACAAAAACCTGGATGGGATGCACCCTCTCTGCAGCCCCAGACACTGGGGATGGATGCAAAGGCTGGTGTCAGGCTGAGCAGGAAGGTCTCTCCTCCTTGGCAAACCCTGCCATAGTTTTTTATAGCTGAGTGTCAAGCCATGACGTCAGAGCATGCGGTTATTCCCTTTTAAAGGGCGGTGGGGGGAACCTCTTATTAAGGCTGAGCATTCAGAGCCTGATTCCCCCGTCTCCCAGTGAAGGCGACACTAATACATCATTCACAGTCACAGACTTCACTGTGCAATTAAATCACCCTTCTACAAAGCCCTGCTGCCACATCCTCCTCCCACAACCGGGGCTGAAGGACTCCCCCCCTCGTTTTGTGAATGCAGGTTTTGGCGTTTGCACAGTCAGGACTAGACAAGCCTGTCCTCCCCACCTCTGCCCCTGTGCTGCCCTCAGCAGCCAGGGAAAACAGGAGGGAGGTCTCTTCACCCTCCTGTGAAAAACCAATGAGCGCTGCCAGCGCCCTTACATAATTGGGCTGGACGCTCCCGCACAGGGAGCATCGCCTCGCGTTGCATCGCGGAGCATCGCGTTGCATTGCATCCAGGCCATCCTCACCGCGGAGACTCACAGGGTGGGGAGGCAGGGGAGATGGAGACTAAACCTCAGTTTGAAACAAAATCACTCCCGGGAGTAACAGTTTCCAAAAC
>NW_010449033.1:0-1201 GCF_000710305.1 Buceros rhinoceros silvestris | reverse complement strand
TCATATTTATTACATTTGTGAAGCAGCTGCCTCTCTCATGTTTGTCTCTTTGTGGGGAAAAAAAACTGGAATAAGACAGAGAATGTACAGACTCTGCTGCTTAGCTAGCATGGTTTTGATATTTCTTATTCTGGATAAGTATCTGCTTACATTGTATTTACCAAACAAGAATCATAGAATCATCTCAAATGCGACTCTAGTCTTATGAAGGTTTTCCAGGACACTGAAGGGACACAAATTCTTTTTTATTATGTTTCTTTTGCCTGCTGTTTCTTCGACTCTGAGCTTAGGTGGCTGATGGATGGCAGTTGAATACTGATTTCCTATATTTATATTTTTGGTGGGCCCATTTAGCAAGATTCTTTTCCTCTAAGGGAAAATACAGGTGAGAAATTATTTTTAAAAAATTAAGAAAGATTCATACAAATATTATAGATTAATAAAAAGAGAAAAAAGCAATGCAATTAAAAGTAGAAGGTCAAATGAATTACTCAACTATGCCAGTACCTTTTGAAAAACTTTCAGTAATATAAAGTTACTGTGGGTAACCATAAGCTGCTGATGCAAACTGCCTTCAATATAACGTCAAAAAAGAGCGTATGTTTCGTGTACATGCAGACCTGTGCCACCGCTGTCTGGGAGAGTTATGAAGATGGGGATTACCAAAAAACGATTTTAACTAACTTGTCTATTTCTGCGATCTGACAAAGATCCTGACAAAATTCATAGCTACCTCAGGGCTGATTTAGTTCACCTAAAAATTGTAAAGGAAGGTAAACACTCATCAGCTGCAGGCTCTAAGACCAAAACTTCCTGTGCCTGAGGACCTGACCCAATGTTCTTTACCTCCTCAGCGTTGTTTCTCTGTACTGAGACCAAAGAAGACAGAAAAGAACTGAATATAAATATGTCTTGTACCATGTAAATCAAATGGAACAGGAAAAGCACTAAATAGACTATTTCCACCATAAATATTAAAATTCCATATGCATGGAAAAGATCATGTAGCAACGGGAACCCACGCTTCTTGCAGATATCCATTAAAAACAAGACTGTCATTTTCATATAGAGTTTTGAAATGGATTCAACGATTTTTGTTCTTTTTAAGAACTCAATATAAAGTTAAAAAAAATTTAAAATCTGCTACCTTTGCAGTGCCGTGGCACTCTACTTTCTCAAATCTGTATTCTGGCTGGTGACT
>NW_010449032.1:0-1200 GCF_000710305.1 Buceros rhinoceros silvestris | reverse complement strand
GGGGAGCTTTTCATCTTCCAGCGGGAACAGCCAAACCTAATTCCTGACCTGTCAGAAGAACTGATGGAGTTTTCCCTGGAAGACTCAGACGTGCAGGTTGTCAACTGTTGTGTGTGGGCTGTGCTGCTGTAACTCCACCTTCTGGTGGTCTCCAGCGCGGGTAGCTGCTGCTGTTTGACAATTGCATGACAGCAGAGCATAGTCCCCAGTACTCTCTCCTGCTAAAGGCGAGATCTTTCTTTCTCTTTATACAATGACCCTTTAAGTTTTCTCTGTTCTTGGGATTTTAGACCTTTTTTGGGTCTCATCTCCTTGCAGTTTTTGTGCAATGTGATTCGTAAGTTTTTCAGGGTTTGAAGTAATTTCAGCCACTAATGACACCACTTAGCATTAGTTAGGGCAGTGCAGTAAGGAGGATGAGAGTGAAGTTTATCCCTTGAACAGCTTTTCTGAGATAAAATGATTACATTGCTTCTGCAGTGACAAAAACTAACCACTGTAGGAAGCTGGCAGAGGTACCAGCTGACCTTACTCTTCCTTCATGGGAAGACTAATGTGCTGCTGTTGCCTAGTTGTTTCTCTTGGTGCAAGAAGTGTCATATGGTGAGCTTGTGTGAAGAAAATTAATTCCAAGGCTGTTTTGCACTTCCTGAAGTTAAAGCCTCCGGAAAGTAAATACTGTTTTCCATCATGGATGGGGTGTGTGCTGTTTCCAGAGGGTGCCTATGTTGGAGCTGCTGTCTTCTAATTGCTTTGTTTTGGCTGATTGCCACCTTCTAAAGCTCAGGGAGATACAAATTCCTGCATGTGTGTATTTCCTCTACCTGTTGCAAATCCAGGAAGCAGAAAGACACTCATGGGACATCTGGAATGGAGATCTGGAAAGCTTTGGCTTTCAGAAAAAAACGGATGGTGCCCAAGTCGTTGCAAAAGAAGATGTGCAAATGAATAAAGATGAGACTTCCAGGATTGCCAGCCACACTGAAGAAATTATGAGCCAAGAGAGAGCTATTCTTGAAGAATCTTCCACAGATTCCACAGATCACCTTGAAGAGAAAAATCTGAGCGGGAGACAGGCTGGGGACAGAGGGAACTCTTGGCTTGACTCAGCATTGCCTGTGGAATTGCTGGGCAGTGCGAAAGAGAGAAGAAAGCTGATAGAGACAAAGATACTCTCCAAAATAATTCTGAAGCCATCAC
>NW_010449031.1:0-1200 GCF_000710305.1 Buceros rhinoceros silvestris | reverse complement strand
CCAGGAAGTTTAGCCCAAAGTGGGACAGTTGTTGAAACAGTTGTTTGATGGAAGATCCCCAGCTTGATAAGAAATTACTGCTGCCCATTTTTTACTTTTACGTGGACATGGATATAATTCAGGAAGTTGCTGAATTGTTACTGGCAGTTATACTAATGGATGTGTCCTTTCTCGGGTTCATTTTTGAGCATAATCTTATGAGGTAACCTCATAAGACTTTGAACTGTTTTTTAAACCACATGCTTTTATAGTGTTTGCTGTAGCTTTCAGGTGTTTTTGCAAAAATGTTCTAGTATTATAAATGGAAAAAAAAAAGAAAAAGAAAATACTTAACATCCCATTAGTGCTGGAATTGTAACTTCTCATTGTCCCCCTTCTGTTTCAATGTGTGTCCCCAGGAGCAAAAAGACACTAGTACTGTTTAGGAAGAGGAGTACCTGTGGCCAGTACTTTACCTAAAGGACAGAAGTGAAATCAGATTGATAACTTGGCAACAGCTCTATAAAAAAAGGACTGACAGAATCAGTAAACAGATTTTTTTTGAGAGGGGACTCTACTAATTCATTCAGGGAGAGACATCAAAGGGCTCACCACTGCTGCAGAAATTTTTCTAGGAGTGGAGACAATGCAAGTAAATGGACTGTTTACAGATGGACAGTAAAGCAACCCTAAACGTATGCGTTGCGCAGACGATTTAGTGCTAGGGCACTTGTTCTGACTGCTGTCTCAGTCTTCTATGCTGCCTACTCTGCCCCCACTGTGGATCACTTACAACACACTATCCCTACATCTTCTTCATTGAGTTATAATCGTTATATCATTTCTGGGCTATTCTAAAAAAATGTGGAAGCAAGAAAGCTCAAAGCAATCTCCACATCACGTCCTTCTCTCCCTTCTACTCATCACAGGTAGGAATCCATCCCTCCCCAGAAAAATGCTGCAGGATCACTGATGGTGTGGCAAAGGAGCTAGGGTGAAAGGACAAATCTCAGAGACAACTTGCATTGTCATCCTGTGCCCTGTGGTGTGATCCCCTGAGAAGAAAGAGGTTTCTTCTACATCAGTGAGATGAAGACAACTGGGGGAAAAGATCTTGGTTTGAAAAGAGGCAGGGACTCTACCCAGCCTTGTTCAAAGCCATGATGACATTACAGCACTAGGTGAGTGGTACACTTATTATATATAAAAAATTATTATTAT
>NW_010449030.1:0-1198 GCF_000710305.1 Buceros rhinoceros silvestris | reverse complement strand
TTCTGTTTCTTGATACTAATTCCACCATCCCACAATTATTATAGTTATTTATAGATAGGTGTGTGAGAGAGAGTCATTTGAACACTCAGATATTAATATCAAATGTTTTCTATACTGCCCTAATGAAAATTTCCCTCAGGTTCAAAAAATCTTTGAATTAGAGTAGTTCCACAATTTTGGCATGGTTTTGTATGGATATATTCCTGGAAATAGACTCCTGTTAACAACAATCTGTAAAATACAAAATAAAATATAAAATGTAACTACAGAGTTGTTAGCTGCAATTCTCTATCCTTCATTTTAATGACTAAAATTTAAACATTTTACCATAAATACTAAATTATCTCTGGTTTTGAAATGCCACAGTAATTTCTTAAGATGCAAAGTGCAAAATTATAGGCTTTTCACATGAAAAACATGCATTATTTGCCATTCTCATTGGATAGCACTGATAGAAGTGTTTCAGAGATTTCCTATATCTCATCTAAGACTTTTTATACAGATTTTTCTTTGCTGTAGCTTAATGAAGTTTGTTTTTCATTGTACTGTAAGATAAATGACATCATTTCCCAGGCAACCTTAGCAAAAATAAATATGTTTTGTACTTTGCGGAAGAAAGAAGTTACTTCACCACTATCAAATTGAACGTCCCAAGCTTCTTATCAGTGCACAGTGAATGTTTGCCTTAAGATGAACTTACTATCAGCAACCTTACAAATGAGCAAATAAAAAACAGGCACCGATAAAAATGTGCTGAAAGTGTTTGTTTTCTCAAACGCAGTTGAAGCGCACCATGCTTAGAGCTCTGTTGCGCTCTGAGACCAGACAGGATTACTGCATCTGCAGTGCTTTCCATTTTAACTTCCCAGGACCCCGTGAAGGCCTGTGAAGGCTCAGAGTTCTGGTGACAGACTCTGGAGATCTGTTATCTTTAAATGAAGTGTTTTAGGGCCATTCCAACTTGAATTTGTGTAACAAGGACTTTTGGTCAAACCCGGAGGAGATCCAGCTGGTGTTTTGGCAGCACAAACCTCCTCGTACTGCCTCCTCCACGTGCTCCAATGTTGTCTTAGGTAGTGCACCCGTAGGATGAAAGGGAATTTCCCCCAACCCTGTTCCACTCCACCCCACCCCACTCATTTGCTTTCAGGCTTGACCTATCTTATTCTTCTGGGATTGCCAACAAAGGCTTAAGTCA
>NW_010449029.1:0-1201 GCF_000710305.1 Buceros rhinoceros silvestris | reverse complement strand
CAAACCTGCTGAGAGTGCCCTTGATCCCACTGTCCATGTCACCGATATTCAACGCCTGTATCCCAACACCCAGCAGAAGACACGTTACACCCCTGGCGTGACAAAACACTGGCCACACCAGCACGAGGGACAGTGGACACAGAGGGCACCACCCCAGTTCTTTACAAGCCCCCACCAGCTCCAGCAGGCACCAAGCAGCCCAGCCCGGCCTGGCTCCCTGGGTGCCTCCATGCAGCCAGGAAAGGTGGCACAGAAGCCACACTCCAGACTGGGTCACCCCCTGTCTCAAGGCCTTTCCTTCCGTGAAGGGAAATAATCCGAAGCCTCTCAACAAACCACCCTGGTGAAGAAGCACTTGGCCGTGGAAAGCACCACCGCTCCGCACGCTCAGGCTTGATCTTTTATTAGTTTCAGGGTCGGGGTGGGGAGGGGGGAACCGTTCGCTTCTAGATCTTGTTGAAAGCCGCGATGTCGACACTCTGCACCTGCAACGGAACAAAAGCAGCAGCCGAAGGTCACCAAGAAGTCTTCAGCCACTTCCAAACAGAGCAAAGCACATCGTGTGGCTCAGGTCCCTCAGGCCACCCACCACCCACCCAGCTGTGGGATGTCCCAAGAAAGGTTGGAGCGGGTGGTCCTCAAGGTCCCTCCCAACCTGGGATTCGATGATTCCACAAGCTTTAAGAGCTGGTTTTAATATTCTTTGCGACATCAGTCGCTACCAGACACTGCCCTGTGTCACCAACCCCACCCAGCTCGCCACGAGACTTACGTAGTCTTCAAACTTGGTGATCTCCTCCTCCAGGATGTCCGTCCCTACTTTGTCATCCTCCACCACACACTGGATCTGGAGCTTCTTAATGCCATAACCTACTGGAACCAGCTTGGAGGCTCCCCACACCAACCCATCCATGTGGATGGAGCGGACGCACTCCTCCATCTTGGCCATGTCAGTCTCGTCATCCCACTGCAAGAGGGTCAAGCAGGAACTTTAGATCTTTAGGACCTTTATTATCTGGCTCTTCTTCAAAGCAAAGGATTAATCCTCGTCAGGGGAACCTCAGGTTACAGCAGTGCGAGGAGCAGGGCAGCAGATCCCAGCTGCTGGATCACACCTCAATCTGAGCCCTTGTTTAGAAGTGGGCATGTGGACATGTGGACAGTGGCCTCGAGAGCAGCCCCAAGGAGAAGGACTTGGGGG
>NW_010449028.1:0-1197 GCF_000710305.1 Buceros rhinoceros silvestris | reverse complement strand
AATTTTCTTATGATTACTGAGAAATATTTACAATCAGTAGTATCGGAATCTTTTTTTTCCCCACCCCTCTTTGTCTTTGCCGCTTTATCAACTTTAGCAGCAAACTGAAATCAGCAGCAGAACTGAAATTTAGCAGCAGACTGGAAGAGTGGAGGAGGGGAGAGGAAAAAAAAACCCCACAAATAGACATCCTTATCAAGTAATTTGATGATGAACCCTGTGCCATCCAAGACAGACAAACTTCATGACTTAATAGCTTGGCTGTGCTGTGAAAGAATGGGTAGGGGAGAGAAAGTTCATCGGTAGAGTTTCAAATTCATTATGATCAGTCTTTATTATATACTCAAGCATTTTATTTTCACTGTTTAACTACCATGAACAGTTCCACAGCATGCAGTGATTAATTGATTCATAAATCATGGTGTATCTTTATACACAGCAGCAAAAGAGCAGTTCTAGCTCCAGAAGCCCGAGAGAGTCATATAAGCTGATGGGAAACAACAGGAGGCTGAGATCTGATCAAGCCTCAAGCTGGTCATTTCTATTCTATGCACAAAGCGGGTCAGAGCAAAGTGTGTTAGGAAGGCAGGAACTGGATTCTGCACTAACCCTTCCCCCTTAATCTTCAGGAAAGGGACTGGTGGAAATCGGGGGGAAAAAACGGGATGCAAAAGATGTCAAATCTTATTTTCCATTCCAGACCACAACTAGGTCAACAGATCACATCAGATATAGGCACCCCATCCATGATGCCAGGTACATAGGGAAAGGACTCTGCACTTTTTCCATAATGAGCTAAACAAAGCTACTATATAGCTGAAGTAAGGTGTGAGTCTTCTTTCCAGGATGCTCCACATCAGTCCAGGAAAAATCCTTGCCAGCTCTTCCTTCAGCTAGCTAGTGCCACAAATCTAGTTGTTGATCTTCGCAAGTTAACTTCTCTTAGGCAAACAGACTTGAACCCAGATTATTGTATACAACATTCAGATCCAGCAGCAGTTCGACATGGAAATTCCTGGATACTATGATAAATATTCCAGGGAAATAAAGACTTCTCTAAAGTAAGCAAATGTCAGCATGATATAAATATTCAAGTAGCACACCAACTTTAAAGAGTGCTGGACAGCAGTGAATTCAGCTTCATCTCAGTGATAAAACAAACATCAGATCATTCTCTGATACAACAATAAACAGAGA
>NW_010449027.1:0-1204 GCF_000710305.1 Buceros rhinoceros silvestris | reverse complement strand
GCGTCGCCCCGCCCCCCCCCAGAGCTCGGTCATCCACTGGCAGGTGTCCACAGCCGTGCTCGCCAACTTCCTCTGGGTATTACCCTGCAATTGTTTTAATTTACTAATGGGCAACAACAAAACGGTAATTAACTGAAACAGAAGTCTTCCCGCCTAATTTTGGTCAATGTTACCGCTTGGCAAGTTAATTAAACGCTGAATCTCCCAGCACCGCTGGGTTCTTTTTTTAATGATGGAGCCAGCAAGCTTCAGCATCGCAGCTGCCCGTGAATCCCTGGTTCTGCGGCTCAGAGGTCTGAGAGCCTCGGTGAGAGCTGGCAACGCCAGAGGCTTCGCAGCCTTCCCCAGAGGCTTCCCCAGTTAGTTCCTGGCTGCCAGTCCCACTGTCCCCATCACGCCCAAGATGCTCGCTGCAACCTCTCCAGCTTCTGGGGGACGCATGGCTGCGGTCCTCCTCCCAGCACAAACCACTCCCTGCAATATCATCCCTCGGACTCTGCCCGGTTATTTATGTTCTCGGGTATTATTTTACACAATCAAAACGGTATCTATTAAAATACCAGGACAAAAATCTGTACAAAGGAAGATAAGCAGCATGAGGTATAAGTATCTCGCGAGCCAGATCTCATCTCCCAGCATTAAATGCGGTGAACCTCACAAGAATATTTCATTTATTTGCTGACAAGTACTGTGCAGAGCTCATCACTGTGACAGATGGGTGCCTGGAAAATATGGAAAACACTTCTGGTATCTGAATCAAGATCCAAATTAACAACAAGAACCTCATAACATCACTTCTCAAGCACTCCTCGCAGACCCGCTTGCAGGAAGCCTCCTGTTTAGGAGGGGTCTCGACATTCAGACACTGTCGACGCACCCTCCCGCAGCAGCAGTGGGGATATTGCACCGCGTGATCCTGTCCCCCAAGCACTCAGCATCCTTGTGCTCTGTCCCCACAGCTCTGTCCACACCACGGATGGGTTTAGCACAGTTTTAAAGGGACTGAGTCGTGCTTCATCACTGGATGCCAGGGCTGATTCAGACCCATCTCGGGCAGTGCCAGGGTCTGGCTAGCAGGTTCTCCACCCTCTAAGCGCTCCTGTGCCCTTCCCTCCCCTTGGCAAAGATGCTCTCTCTGCCAGCAGCCTCCCCGGGTGAACCCCAGAGCTCATTCACTGCAGATGCCACTGCCTGACCCATGCTC
>NW_010449026.1:0-1197 GCF_000710305.1 Buceros rhinoceros silvestris | reverse complement strand
GGAGAGCGACAGGGAAGTTTCTACGAAGAACGCAGCAAAGCAATTTTTAAAAGTAGAAGTACACAAAATAGACAAATATATATAAATTAAAATTCACCACCCGAGGATGGCACACACAAGTACGATATGCACCGATGACTAAAGCAAGCTTCCCAAATGCTAAGGTACCATCCAGCAAATATCCCTTCCTCACCCTCCAGCCTATCACGTCCATAAATTCAACACGATGTGAAGATACTCGGTCTGAACAGACCTGGTGTTTTCTTTATTTCCTGCTCACTCCCAGCACTCCTGAGGTGCATTTTTACAGAATCCCCTCTTGCATTTGATACGACTCATTCAGTCATCTGAGGGAACGGCCAGCAGTCAGACTGTTGTGAAAACAGAGCTGGGTGATCACCACGGGCAGCAGCCAGCTCTCCTATCCTCCCATCTCCACAGTAGGAGCTCCCGCCTACAATGCCAAAAGTCCAACAGTTTGCTAGCAGCCGGAATGACCCGTCCCTCAAAACAGCATTACTGCAAAACACAATGAGCACGCCTGCTCACAGCATCCCAGCAGCTCCCTGCCACTGGGACGCCAGCACATCCTCTGCGTTCCCCTGGCTCTGCAGCAGCGACTGTTCCAAGCTGGACATCTTCAAGACTGTGCAACTTAGGAGCGTGTCTGGATAAAATATTTTGCCTGGTCGATGTCATGCAATGAAACCGTCAGACCGCTGGTCCATGGGGGAGAACTGCTTCCCCAGAGCGGAGCTCAGGTGTCACCGACGTCCTCGGAAGAACCTGGGAACCATGTTTTCTGAGCCAGGCGTTTCAGCCGCACAAATTGATGACCCAGCAGGAGGTGATACGGGACAGCACTGCCCTCCTGTTGTCACCTGGTACAGAGTCAGGTCCCATCACTGTATGCTTCACCTTCACAAAGGTCCCAAGGAGCCGAGGTTGCTCCAGGCGCTCTTGGAGCCTGTTGCGAAGGGAAGGAAAGGGACAACGACTGCACCTGAGCCCCACTGCAAAAAGCCTCAGGGGTGGGGATTGGTGCTGGGACCCGAACAGAGCACAGGGCCACCGAAACACAACACAATGGGTCTCGATGCAACCCTGCTCATGGCCTTTCTGCTGCTCAGCTCCTCCTCCTCCTGCTCTCGATGTGACAGATGTATTTGCTGTGTCACAAGGGCACAGGTACAGAAA
>NW_010449025.1:0-1127 GCF_000710305.1 Buceros rhinoceros silvestris | reverse complement strand
GCTGTGGGGTCCCCAGGAGGCGCTGTGGGGTGCACATGTGTGAGTGTGTACACACACACAGACAACACGTGTGCAGACACGCTCACATACACGGAAGCGCAAACCCACCCCGCCACGCGTGCAGACCCCAACACGTGCTAACACAGACCCCCCCACATGCAGCCACACACGCACACGCGTGCACACACCGCAGCGTGCAAAATAACGTGTGGGTACACCCAACACATGTGCACACCCCAACACACATGTACATCCTCCAACATGCATGTACATACCTTAACTCACATGTGCACACCCCAACACGCATGTATACACCCCAGCATGCATGTACATACCCCAACATCCATATGCAAGTCTCAACACGCATGTGCATACCCCAGCATGCATGTACATACCTCAACACACATGTGCACAACCCAACACACACGTACGCACCCAAACACACATGTCCATACTCGAACACACATGTGCACACCCCAACACACACGCGCATCCCCCAACACATACATGCACACCTGAAAACATATGTGCACAACCCAACACACATGTGCACACCCCAATATACATGTGCATACCCCAACAGGCATGTACACGCCCTGACACACATGTATGTGCCCCAACATACATGAACATACCCCAGTATGTATGTACATACCCCAACATGCATGTACAAACCCCAACATGTATGTATGCACCCTGACACGCATGTACATAACCCAACATGTATGTGCACACGCCAACGTGTATGTGCACACCCCAACACACATGTACTTACCCCAACATACATGTGCAAACTCTAACATGTCCGTATACACCCCAACATGCATGTATGCATCCTGACACACATGATCATAAACCATCATGCATGTGCAACCCCCAACATGTATGCGTGCACCCAACAGACATGTATGTATACGCCAACATGCATGTACATGCTCCAACATGCATGTACACACTCCAACATGCATGTACACACGCTGACACGCATGTATATACACCATCATGCATGTGCTACCCCCAACACGTAAGCGCGCACCCAACACGCATGTACATACCCCAACATACATGTACACGCCCCCCAACATACGGGTGCGCGCCCCGACACGCGCGCGCACCCCGAGAAGCAC
>NW_010449024.1:0-1204 GCF_000710305.1 Buceros rhinoceros silvestris | reverse complement strand
CGTCCTGTTACTCCTAATGAGCTCTATTTTCACATCAAAGCACGACAAGGAGCCGCTAGACCAGTGAAAGAAAGAGGATGGATGGAGATTAGCTTTGTGTTCATCCCTTTCCAATGCCGTGATTTTCCTCCCGTGTCTCCCCCGACCCCACCTACCCACCCCCCCAGAAAAAAAATCACAAAGGACTTTCTCCCGATTCACTACGCGGTATGTAACTCAAAGCATCCCTCTCGCCTTCTCTTCATGTGTCCTACTTGATGAGCCAAGAGGGAATCAACATGTCTGGTGAATGTTTCCCCGGGTTTTGGGGGGTTTGGGATTTTTGGATGGGTTTTTTGTGGGGGTTTTTTCCCTCTGTATCTGCTTCTCAGAGCAGCATCCCTAAACCTTTTGTTCTACCCCGAGTGGTGTTCCCTGAGCAAACCCGTATATCAAAATGAGCTGCCAGCAAAACCACAGAAACAGGAATTTCCCTACCTTGGTTTGTAGAAGCAGAACCTCTAGACGGACAGATCAAGGGAGAGAGCATGTTGGGAATGTCCAGTCTCCTCTTCTTGCTTGCATATCCACATAAGAAGAATAAGGGTCGGGGGGCAAACGTGGGGGAATGAGTTTTAAAAAAATCCTATTTGACTGTAAAAAAAAATAGAGGCTTCTTTGTGGCAATCTTGCGTCTTGAAGCAGTGCAAATTCAAAAGCTGGAGAGAATCACTTCAGAGGATATTCAGCATGAGTGGTGAGGATCGTCAAATGCAGGTTCCAGAGTAAGCATTCCTTTTGCCTTTTTAATGATTATTCTTTTTTTTTTTTTTTCCTGGAGCCCTAGTGGAGGAGATTGTGTTTAAAGCAACTGGAGGTCGGTGCCGTTCTTCTGTGAAGCATGATTATCCTCAAAGCGTCCCCTTCCTGAAGGGAAAAATAAGCATCAATTTTGTCTTAGAGGGGTCTGAAGGGGATAAAAAACGCTCCCCAATAAAGACATTAATATATTGAGAAGAAAGGGAGGCAAAACGCATTTCCCAACAGTGCACACAAGCGGAATGAAAAAAAAAATTAAAAAAAAACCCAGCTGGCACGAGTCTATAAATAATTCAGATACGGGCTGACTACACCATTCCCGGGATAGGCATGCATACGAGACGGGAAAGCGGGCGCGATGTGAATCGCTGAGAGAAAGCGAGCCCTCCCCCCTTCCCCCCCCGCG
>NW_010449023.1:0-1192 GCF_000710305.1 Buceros rhinoceros silvestris | reverse complement strand
CTTCCAACCAGATGATTCTATGATTAATTTTAGTGCAAGCTTCATGCAACCTGTCAACCTACCAACTGAACCTTTATATGAAGTGTAAGACGGCAGAGTTCACAAATATTCAGAACAGGCTACTTATCTAAACACCAAGTCATGGATTTGGAACATAACATATTTTTAGCCTCAGTCTTATTTTCTTTACTCCAGAAAAACAGATCATACTCTCCTCAGTCTGAACTTAAATCTTTGCACATCATTTCGAATACCATTGTGTCCTGTCAGTTTTATGACGTTTGCTGCACCATTAGATTCCTTGCTGAATCTACTGAATTTCTACGCTCTGAAGAGACTTTTTAAGATGCATGACAGCAAGAACATCTGAAGAAAGCATAAACAAGTAATCTTTTGTCTTAGTTGTATTTCTACAAAATGAAGATAGTTTTGCATTAGATAACTAGATGATAACAAGAAAGAGAATGGTGCAGGTGTAGCTACTAAATGTCTTCTACAAATGGAAGTTGTATTATTTTAATTCTGTTACAGTCAAATAGCCTTAAGGCTTGCTAGAGATTAAATTATTTAAGAAAAACAGAAAATTAATCTATTCATTATAGCAATCATATGAGAGAAGAAGAAAGGTAAGATACATCTTTAAGGATTAAAGATAAAAAAATAAAGCATATTGCAGAAAACAAAGATTAGTTTTACCCTAACACCTCTGTAAATACAGCTCAGGAATTGAAAAGGTTAGAAGGCACAGTGGTGTCAACATTCCAGATTCTGAGCCCCGGGTACTGTAAAGGCAATTAAAAGGACAGAGGTCATACTTCAATACAAAAGACTAGGAAAATTCAATTGCAAGAACTCAGCAAATCAAAGATAGTGTATCATGTGTTAAATCAAGCCCAGCTAGTTTTTCTGCTTCAGTTACAAGAAGAAAAAAAGGGTTCTGTACATACATTAAGTTGGAATGGCTTTATAGATCTCCAGAAGAATCTAAATTCACAGTAGAGACCACCAAATGGCATCTTTCAGGCATTTAATTTTTTTAAAAAGTGTAATAAAGTGCAAGTTAAATGTTCCTTACTAAGAATAAAAGCATGACTTCCTAACTTTGCTCAAGGTAAAGAAGAATAATGAAATGCTTCTCTTAATACAACACGCCAGAAACTTAAAATAATTTTTTTTTTTTTTTTTTTTTTTT
>NW_010449022.1:0-1192 GCF_000710305.1 Buceros rhinoceros silvestris | reverse complement strand
AAAAAAAAAAAAAAAAAAAAAAATTCCCCCAAACACAACAAAAACCTTGAAACCCCTACCGATGTCTCCTCACCCAGGTTTTACGTATTACTCATGACCCACAGTTACTATATTCTCATAGCATTTACAGCATCAGTCTTCTCTTTTAGTAACATTGTGTAAAAGCCACAGCCCCATCCTGAGCTGGCAGTCCCAACCAGATGAACTAGCTGGTAGGCTATTTGGACAAATTTCATTTTTCCTCAGACACCAGTCTTCAAAAATATAAAACCATTGACCTATAATTCAGAGATGGGCCTTCAAAAACTTGTGTCAATCTAGCTGTTGGCATTTCCTAACTGGGAGGAATCTGTTTATTAATTCCTAACAGACATTATTCTCTGGAATTTACCAAGGGTAGGGCAGAAGTTCACATCAAATAGCAATATGTGTCGTCTTTACATATAAGGCAGTTGGTTATTCTGATCTGTGTCACAGCAACACACAGATACCCCAGAAAGATCTTGGCTCCATTTCAGTAAGTGGTATATAAATAATGTGGGCCCTGAATAATGCATACCGTCTTCTAGTATGGAAGTAGATGAGGAAGAAGGGTTGACACATGCTAAAATCCATCTAAGATCAATGATAAACAGTGATTATAAACAGGTTTTCTGATTTCCATTTCACAGAATGGCTTACAGTTTGACAAAGTTAGAGAAGGTATAATTGAAAGTCAAACCTGCTCCCTCTGTTGTCAAGATCTTCTTGAGAAGATGATTTGATCCCTTCATCAGCTTGTTGAGAAGATGCCACCTGAAGGGTGACTTGTAGGACAGGAAGGATGTGTAAAAGCTTTGGTTTGGTTCTCTCCAACAGTCTCAAAGAGGAAAGTCAGGATATGCTTTCATCGCTCGAAGATGACTGGAAGCCATCTTCTGTAGCAAGACATCTGAGTAATGGCTACAAGGATAGCTATAGGAATTCATTTTCTGCAAAAAGAGGCAGTTGTATTAATGTCATTAATGGCTGGGGCTTTGTGCACATGTAGTCCACGTGTTGACCTTCTGAACTTACCTTAGGGAAGAAATGATGGTACCTTGTCTAAAACCAGTATCTGGTCTGGTAAGATTCAGAGGGAGGGGCTCAGATTACCACTACAATTAAATCATACACTGAAGACCATGTTGTTTCACTGGAGAAACAGACGAAG
>NW_010449021.1:0-1192 GCF_000710305.1 Buceros rhinoceros silvestris | reverse complement strand
CCTCCCCTTCTCCAGGCTGAACAACCCCAACCTTCTCTGACTTTCATAACTTGTAGCATTCATGATGGTGTACACACACAATTATTTCTGGTATTTCCTACCTTGGAAATGTGACCATGTGCAAGTAATGAAGTTGTTTAATGTGCTACTGAGTAATCCTGTTAAAAGAATGTTTTCAAAGGCAATTTCCAATCTGATCACAAAAAACCCAACTTCTTTATATTGAGCTATTCTTATTCTGAACACCATACTGGTGTGGCCAGAAGGACACCATAAATTTTGACCATATGTATCACAGAGGACATCAGGAAGAATTCCCAAATTTCAGGGTCACAAGTTCTGTTTTACTTGTGCATTTTTTAAAGATCAATAATGGATGCAAAAGAAAAATTCAAGTATCATTTTCAATCAAAAATTTCAACAAATCAATGTTAGCTTACATTAATAGTGGTCCTAGTAGGCAAAGTTCACTGCAAAGACATAGAGGGTGAACAACCAGTTAAATAAAGTCACCTGCTGGACTAACAGAATTGCAAGAATTAATCCACTCTGGCATTTAACTATGCAGTTTCCCAGCCTTTGCTCACGATGACTCTTGCTCGCTTTAGCAGTGCGTGCCTCTAACCCATTATATCTGACAGTCACAGATGGTTTCACAGAAGTTTTTCTGGTGTACTGGCTACAAAAGCTGGTTTGGATTGGAATCAAGCTGTTTATGGCTGAGTATGATGTAACACACATTGGTGAATCAATTAGGTGTTTCTGCAACAGCCTGCACAGCAAAAATAACATTTACTGCCAAGTAGTAAAATGATTAAGTAGAAAATCTGGAATCCTTTTTTTCCAGGTGACTAGAGAGAACATTATCTTTTATAATCATCTGGAGTTCCCTATAAGCAATCCAAATTTATGACAATGTAGGCGGCTCATCAGCTGATGGGTATAATGGATGAAATATGTGCTAGTTGTAGTAAATCTGGGTGTATTGTCATGCTCTGCACTCCAGTGACCAGATTGCCACAGACTTTTTCCACACCTTTCCTCTTCCTCAAGCCCAAGAATGCTCTCTCTTGAGCATACAGCTAAGGAATACCTGCTGTACAGATTGTGCTGGTTGGGTGCAAAATTCAAGCCCCGTAAGACAGATTTATAATATTATCTGTCTTATAAGTTATTAAAATTATTTATTATA
>NW_010449020.1:0-1191 GCF_000710305.1 Buceros rhinoceros silvestris | reverse complement strand
AGTCCCATGATTGGAGTGCTGGGATGGAGGGAAGTAGGCTGTTCTGTAGAGATACGCAGGGCAGGTGAGGTGGAGGTATCACACTGTATGAAAGGGAGAGGTTTGATTGTACTGACGATGTGGCTAAGAGCCTCTGGGTAAGGATTAAGGGGAAAGAAAACAAAGGAGATGTTCCAGTCTACTACCAATCAACCAGCCAGGATGTTAGCTCCAATGGTTTATTTTCAGGCAATTGAGAGAAATTTCTGGATTGGTAGTCCTTGTCCTTATGGGAGATTTCATCTTCCCAGACATCACCCGGGAATATCAGGCTTTTGTGACAAGCAGGTCTTGGAAATACTTGAAGGTTGAGGAGATAACTTCTTGTGACAGGTACTCAGCAAGCCACCTAGGAAAGATACCTTCCATAACTAGCTATTCGTGATTAGAGAAAGACTCGTAGGGAATGTGATGGTACATGGCTGTCTTGGTCACAGTGATCACAAAATGGTTGAATTTAAAATTTTCAGCATAATGACAAAAAAGGACAGCAGAGTTGCCACCTTGGACTTCAGGAGAGCAAACTTTGAGCTTTTCAGGGAACTATTTAGCAGAGTATCTAAGGAATCTGCTTTTGAAGGCTTAGAAGTCCACAAGTGTTGGTCAGTTTTTAAGAACTCTAAGTAAAAGAAGAGGCATTCAGTGCTTTTTTTTGCTTCTGTCTTTAATAACTTGATAGACCTTGGTCTGCCCAGTTCCCTGAGGCAGGGAACCACAAGCATGAGAACAGTCACTTTCCGTTTCTGAATAATGAAATTGTAAGGGAGCAGCTGTATCAGCTGAACATTCACAAGTCCATGACACCTGATGGGAGTCACCCCAGAGTTCTGAAGGAGCTAGTACATGTTATGACAGAAGCTCTCTCAATCATCTATCGAAGGTCTTAGGAGTCTGGCAAGGTCTTCAGTGACAGCAGCTAGGCAATGTTATTCCACTTTATAAAAAGGGCCTGAAGGAAGACCCAGGGAACTACAGAGCTGTTAGACTAACCTCAGTTCCTCAAAAAAATATGAAGAACATTATACTGGGTGCATTTAAAGAATAGTGCGGTCATCAAGAACGGTCAACATGGGTTCACAAAAGCCAAGTCCTGTTTGACTTATTTGATCTTCTTCTATGATAAGGTCATTCACCTAGTGGATGAAGGGAAGG
>NW_010449019.1:0-1195 GCF_000710305.1 Buceros rhinoceros silvestris | reverse complement strand
CGTGGCAGATTGCCGCTGTCTAGCAGCGAGGTGGGCGCGCTGGGGTTCATCTTCCTTAGGGTGGGTTCTGTGGTGCCCAGTGATCTGCTGCGCAGCGGGACCTTCCCCGCTGACATCCGAACCGGTCAGTAATTGGGTCAGTCGCCGTGCCGGGCGCATTTGATGGCAATAAACCCATGGTTTTTGGATAGCTGCTGCCGTCTGTTTTGGGGGTACCCCCGACAATACTTTCCTTAGTTCCAAGAACCTGGTGATTTCAGTAAATGTGTATAGGCTAAGGATAATTAACACTCAAACAATAATTAACTGCTAACTCATATAACAAAGAAACTGAAGGTTTGAATCAAGGTTGTAATTAAGGTTACATGATCAATGCAGCCCAAAAACCTAGCGAGCTGGTTCCTTGAGTTCAAAGTGATTAAGTACTGGCCATTCTTGCTATGTTTATTCAAGCATATCTATATCAGAGCACTGCTTACCCCAAATTTGAATACAGATGTATCTCCTTGGGCCCAAACAGGAAGTTTGATTAACCTTAGAAAACCCCAGAATTAAAAATAATCAAATGAAAACAGATTATTTTCTTCTGCTTGTATTCCTGTGCAAATAATAACATTTAAAGCAATATGTATCCTCCTGCAGGAATATGTCTTGTCTTCATTGTTCGATCGTCAGACTCATCTCTACAGACATCACTTGCTCCATTTCTTTTAGATAATATATCATCATTTGTTCACTAAGCAATAAATCCTTAGTGATTAATCAGTCAAAATGCCTGTTGGTTTCAGAAGGAATCTCAACTGCTTGCAAAATACAGGATCTGCTTTCTAAGGAAAGAGCAGAAAACACGCTCCTATTAGACTAACATTTGCTTTGTTTTAAAGTCAAATTAATTTTGTCTTGCCTGAAGCTGAGAGGGAACTTAATCATATATATATAGAGTCTGTAATAAATCCTGCTTGACATATGGTATTTCCTTATGAGCCTCCAAAAAGGAGGGGGATGTGGCAGATACGTTGTTCAGGGACAAAGGCCTGGTATTTCTCGAGCACCAGTTGAACTCCAACATTTTGTATTTGCTTTTGTACTCTAGTTGTGTGTGCTTTTCTTGGAAAGAGCTCAGAACTCAATTTTGTTGCACATGGCTGCTTGGCACTAGGCTCGGACGCAGGCGCAGTGCAGAAACATGTATCGG
>NW_010449018.1:0-1187 GCF_000710305.1 Buceros rhinoceros silvestris | reverse complement strand
TGCACCTCCATCAGACCACCATTCTGGTCCTGTTTTACCTTACTAGCCTGTATTAATTAGACTACATTTTCTTGTAAGAATGGAAGCTACATTTACAACAGAATTATTATATATTGGACCCTATCCTATCAAGTACCTTCTAAAAATGCAAAATTATTTAAAACACATACCCTTTTTAGTGAGTATTCTGTTACTGAAGTACGTCTAAAATATTTTCTAAAATATGTTGAGTGTTGGAATTATTTCACAGCACAAACTATGACACATTAAGTTACTTCCTACAGAGCCCTGTAAATGGAAAATATAAAGTGGAATTTCTCACGAACCACTTACCTATAGGTGTTTTCTGAGCACCATAGAAATGTCAGAATTCTGACTGCTCTGTAACAGATGCTGAACAGCTTGCTTTTAATGAATGCTTTTGTGTGCTTCTTCTGTATCTTCTAATGAGAAGTTTGATAAACCAAGTGATTGGAGATCAAGGCAGAAATCCAAGGTATGGTTTGGAGCAGGGGGAAGGCGCTGGAGCCTCTTTGCTGCCTACTGATTCTTCTAAGCAGTTTATATTCTCTTTGGCTGAACTTCTCTTGAATATTTTCTGCAAAGTTCCTTTCTATAAAAGTCTGCCAAACTAATTTGGGGTTTTGAGTGTACGTAGATATGTACGTGTACAAAGTCATTTGTGTATTTAATTCATATTAAGTAAAAAATCTGTGCTAAAGATGTATATTTTAATTTCTCTTACTGATATAAATCTTTTAAGAGCTTTTTAAGTCTTTTGACAATCTGAAGTATAGTCTTACCATTGTTTTTCAAGAGATATATTTTTTCATTCTTTTGTCTGATTTTTCCTTTGATTAGAGAAAGTATTTTCATCAGGTAAACTTGACTGTGCGCTGTGTCCTTAACAATGAATATGTTTGTAGTCTTTTTTAGAAGCACTGCTTCTCCCTAAAGTTACTTTTTCTTCCCCAGGTATTTAAATAGATTACATAGCCTATTCCTTTAAAAACACACAAATTTGTATTGAGTCACACTGCTTACATGGGAAGGCTGATTTGATATGTAATTCCTTCTGTGGTCAGTAACACACCTTTGAAGAGGTGTAACAGAATGGAGTTTCTACTGTTTTCTGCCCTGTATGTGTTCAGCTGTGCCAAGTTGAGGGCTTGGGAGATTTTTTTTTT
>NW_010449017.1:0-1189 GCF_000710305.1 Buceros rhinoceros silvestris | reverse complement strand
ATCTTCCGGCAACAATGAGGAGAAATCCGGCAGCTCCAGTACGTATAAAGGCAGCGCCCGAGTGCTTTTAGGAAAGGCAGTTTGAAATCTAGTGCACCGCTGCTGTTAAATTTTTATATGCTGTTTTATAAGCATATAAGGTTTATGAAGGGCCTTTAGATTTCCCCCAACAAAACTTTGTTATAAAAGGCGAGATCACGTGTTTAGTGCTGAAATTGGCCGTGAAATACCCACCGGGCAATGGATGCCTTAATTTTTTTTTCTTTCTCCTTCCTCTATTTTTTTTAATAATAATAAAAAAGAGCTCTGTGGTCAAGTCTCGAAAATATAATAACGTACGTTCGGTGCCTGTAAATTCGGGAGAAAAAGGAGATCCTGACTCCTTTGATATCTATGTAATCCAGTGATTTTATAAAAGCCATGTGTTGCACCAGAAGTCTAGTTAGGAGCCGAATTCAAAGCCTTCGCCTTTTTAACGATTGCACTAGAATAGCGTTTAACAGATAAAGTAGCCGCCTGAACTGTAACGATATATTAAAAGAAACAAATTAACCTAAAGCTGGCCTTTCTGTCTAAAGGAAGCCATTTTACTAAGGCACTGTGGCAATTACGTGTTGCCTTCTGTCCAACAGTTTGTTACTTACAATTGTTATTCAATCTGTCAAAGTCTGATTTTTTATGTTGGCTTTTTAAAAGGCAAGGCTGGTATAAGGCTCGAGGAAAAATACTTCGACAATGAACTGTACCAGAAAAGGAAGTTTTTAAAGGGATAGTAGCCACGTTTAATGTAAAGAGCTCCTGAACCTTGAAACCTTTTATATTCTGCTTAATGAACTTTAAAACCGTAATGACTAATCGAGAGAATCCCTCGATGTGGTGGAGAGCGTGCTTGAAAAAAGCCGGCTGGGGGGGAGAATGAGGCGCCCTCGCCCTGGGCTTAGGGTCTCTTCGTCTGCAGGGGACGTAAAGCCGGGATTAGTCTGGGGAATGAGGGTGAGATCCGTGCGGGCACGGGCTTGGGGAGAGCTGGGCGCTGGGTCCCCCTGCCTAATGCGACGCTGCAGGCAGCCAGGTGGTGGCTGCTCCCTGGGCAGCGGCGTGTGCGTGGCGCCCGGCGGAGCAGTCTACAAAGGCTTTCCTCCAGCTCGTGAAATCCGCAGGAACCCACACCCCCCACCCCTTCCTCTGG
>NW_010449016.1:0-1183 GCF_000710305.1 Buceros rhinoceros silvestris | reverse complement strand
TGTATGTGTGTATGTATGTTTCAGCTGAATTCTGAAAGTGTTTTTTTTTTTTAAGAAAAAGTATTTTGCATTTTCCTCTCAGGTTGTAAGATGTATGGTTCTTGTCTTACGCGGCCGCCTTGTACAACCTGCGTAACTGTCCTCAGCCTTCCTGAAGAGCCTTTCTGCAGGGGCACGGCTCCCTGTGCCGGTAGATTGTACCTGTGATTGTCACGGTTACAACAGGCACCTCCTCAGCCACACTGAGAATTTCAGACTATTGCAATCGACAGAGGTATCACGGTCTCAGAGAAATGAGTGCGAGTTTTCTTTCGACTTCAGCAACGTAGTATTTCACTCCAAGACTTTCCATGTTTACGACATCCCGCTGTGAGCTGACACAGGAAGAGTTCTTTCTGGACGAAATGTGCACTCGGTAGCCTGTGTCACCAGGCGGCAGCTCCTAATAAAGCATGCACCACACAGAGCCTTTTCTCAGCTGCTGGCTGCAGAGTGGTGTTCCAGTGGTGGTCTAGAGGCCAGTTTGGCAAATCGGAGAACAGCAGGCTGGGTCCAAAAGCTGGTATTTCGTCACAACAGCACTAGACGACTGGAGCAGGGATTTGGGACCTTCTCCTGCCTTCCCCAAGCCACAGAGCTGCTTCAGCCTGATTTCTCTGAAAATGACATCAAGTTTTCTGTATTCTTTACTGAATTATTTCCTCAGCTGAGGAGGAAAAAGACAGATCCCTTCTAAAGGCAGACTAACAAAACCAGTTACCATATATCCAGTTCTCTTCGGCTTGTAACTGATGTTCTTGCCTCTCAAACATCTTTACTTGGGTGTCTTTAACGCTTACCCTTGTTTACAATCTAGATGGTCTCTTGTGTCTTTCTTGGCAGACTGGGGCAATGCTGGAATTGAAGCAGCTTTCCAGAAAAACCCATAAACCTGTTATAGCTCACTGGCACCCATGAGGACAGAGGCGTGGGGTATTCCTCATGCACAACCTCGAAAGCTGGCATGCTGTGCACCCACGAAAGCCAGGAGATACCAGTGGAGCTTGGCACGTCTTTTGGGCAAATAATGTGTTTACTGAAAAAGGTGGGATAAACGGGAGATCCGTTGTTCTCCCGCGCCTGGCTGGTCCGTGAGGCTCCTGGAGCCGGTGCCTCCCGGGCGCAGCTCGGCGCCGTGCCGGGA
>NW_010449015.1:0-1189 GCF_000710305.1 Buceros rhinoceros silvestris | reverse complement strand
CTCTGACCCGCAACGATCTGTCACTGACAGCTTGGGCGGCTGAGCTGCGTGGAGAGTTCACTACTCGAAGGTACCGTAACCCTGCAGCCGCCTCTGCTGGGGCAAGAGTACCCAGGCTGGCTCCCTCCCACCGCAGTCGGCTGGTAGAGGTCGCTTTTCTCCTCTCACGCCCAGGTACGGCGTGTCCCTTACAAAGGAGCTGTGCTGGCCGAGCTCTGCTGCTGGTCTGGCTCTTTCAAAGCCAATCAGAGCCTCTGGACATGTGCTTCTGCTCGTTTCCCTCAGAACAAAACATCACCTACGCAGATCCTAGGCTATCAAAGCCCGTGAAACAGTTCAAGTGCCAAACACAACCCAAACGGCAGCCTGAGAAAATGATGTCTCCCATAGGGGCTGTTGAATATGCACAAACGTATGGTCTGTTTTCCTAACGAGCCTGTCAGAACCCTGCTGATGCCTCCAGCAGAGGAAAATATTTGGCACAGGCCATTTCCTCCCCAACTTGACTCCTTGCAGGAAACAGAAAATGCTCTTTTCCTACGCATTTATTTGTTCTTAGCTGTAATCACAAAGGGCTGCATCTGTTCCCCTTTCTCTGGTGACCCGCCAGCGTCCACGTGCCGTCAGCTCTGCATTTCCTCTTGCCTTCCGCAGAGCTGGGGCCTTTCCTCCCCGTCCGCTGGTGTCCGCTGCGCTCCACGGGCAAACTGAGGCAGGAGAAGAGCCTGGAGGCGGGTGCTCTGGGCAGGCACACAGAGCATGGGGTGCTGCCTTCCCTTCTTTCTTTTCAAGCAATCCCCATTCTCCTGCCCAGGTACCCCAGCCAGGGTGGTCTTCTAATGGGGACGGGGCTTTTCAGCACGTGCGCCTCATTTTCCAGACCAACCCATTTGCCGTCTGTTGTTTCCCCGCACGTTTAACAATTGTGAGTAAAAAATCGACTTGGGACTGATCTCCTCCAAATGCCGTCAGGGTCAGATCTCTCACCCGAGTTCAGTTTGCTTCCGCCACTACAGGGAGTCACAGAGCTTAGTCCTTCGTCACAGACCTCTTGCCAGTCAGATCTGGGTGAAGGGGACCGTTTCTTACCTTTGTCTCCTCTAACAGCGTCCACCCGCGTCAGCTGGAGATCGGTAAAACCTTTCCTGGGCTGGAGCTGACCCTAGCCAGGAGCGACACCAACTTCTTC
>NW_010449013.1:0-1177 GCF_000710305.1 Buceros rhinoceros silvestris | reverse complement strand
AATATGAACACCTTACTTAATTTTATTTTAAATGTAATATAGCACATTCAAACATTTTACGCTGCTCTCTGCAGAGCGTGTTGACTCTTCCATTAATGCAAATCATACTGTGCATTCTGCTTTTCAGTGTGATATCCCTTAATTAAACTTAATTAAATATGTCTTATGCAAAGCTCTGTAATATAGGTACAAAAGTTGACACAAATTTCTAAGACCAATATCCATAAGATTATCCTGCCGTATCAGCAAAAGATTAAATGATGAATAGATACAGAAATCTTTTTCATATCAACTGAAGCACATGAAGTTGGTTACCTAATGGTGATTAGATGTAGACAGATAACGAATCCATTATTCTTAATTCGATTTGTCTATTTGGCTCACAGAGATACATACCATAATTAGGAATTAGCAAGCATATAAATCACTAATTGCCTTCACCTTAACAATATGAAAAGCAAGACTTAGAGCCAGACTATCTAGTGTATTTTAGAATAGTTTAACAAGAAGATCAAATCTGACACAATATCATCCTAGCCCTGGTCCCTCCATGGTGATCAGTAGCCTGAGGTGTCCAGTAGTGTTGCAGTGAATTCTAGACCTGGCTGTATGTTTGTGGGCCACTTTTTTTTGCATGAGAAAGTATCTTAGCATGATACAGATATCTAGTGGTAGAATCAAATTTTTTGTGTATCCCAAGAACATGAAGTAGAAAGAGACAGCAACACCATAGCAGATCCTCATATTCACTCTTGGATTGAGGAAAGCCTGAGTGAGAACGTGTAAGAACTTTGAGACTTGTGTCAGTACATAAAGAAGTACTTCATCAACTGATGGGAAAGAAAGAAAGAAAGAAAAAAGAGGCTTAAAATACATTTTATTACTCAAATATAAATATTTCTTCAGTGCCATAGAGCTCAGCTTGGTTTATATGACAGTTTTCAAGTGATGAAAATCACTGTTCCTACTATGATGAAAAAGGGTTCTTAAGAGCTGCTTTGAAGTAGCTGTGTATAACTTGTAAAGAAATTTCAGAGTATCTTTATAGCTAGTTCTTTTAGATTCTGTAAGATTCTTTTAATCTTAGAGTAGACTAATATTCTGTTTTCTGAATCACATTTAAAAATGAGAACCTTCATACCATTCTTTGAAGCTGTTAGCTTCAGTTGTTAGTTTT
>NW_010449012.1:0-1188 GCF_000710305.1 Buceros rhinoceros silvestris | reverse complement strand
CCGGAGCCGGGCCGGGGTCGCAGCCCCGGTACTGCCGGTGACCCGGGCGCCCGGGCTCATTTACTCGGGTGTTGCTCTAAGGAGAATCAAGCCAACCACCAGCTGAGCTGACCGTGAACTGCGGATCTTACCCTGGGACACAGGTTACCTCCGCGCGCTGTCTCACCGTGATTTAAGCTCTGTAAGGCAGGTGACAACTAATTAGCCCTTCCTACGCCTTCTGTTCCTCTTTGCATAAAGGCTGCAAAAATATAATCTCTTGCGACATGAAGTGCTGTGGGAGTTGTTCATCTCGGTTTCCTGACATCTGCACCCCGAATCAGAAGGTGTTTCCAAAGAGGTATTACGGGATGCCACCGGCGCATAAACCCCTCCCTCAGAGGGTGGTGGGATGCAGATCTTCCACAGCGGTGGGGCCGCCACCAGCCCCCCATTCTGCTCTATAACGTTGGTCGTTTCGCCTGAGCTGAATTTTAAAAGAAAATACAAACTCTTGACTTCATGCTCTTTAATCCCTATAGCACAGAACACGTAGAGAGTGATTCACTCTATCGGTGTAAGATTACTTTTTAATTGCAGCGAAAATCCGTCCTTTCAAAAGCATTAAAGGGTTGACGTTTCTTTTCCCAATACAAGCCGATATTCAGATTGCATGGACACTAATCAAATAACCCGGGTTATTTCATTTGTCAACATGTTCATAAGAATTTTCTACCAGGCGTTAAAGGCATTTATATGGAACGACATCTTTCAAAAGCAATGTCGCTAGTCCAGGTTTAGGGAATATTTGATTATGACAAGACGTTTGATGGTTTTATTTTACGTACCAGCTGTGCCACAAATCGTTTCATACCTTAAACAAATTCCTAATTTTGTATCCTGTGAGCACTTTCTATGAAGTAGTAATCTTCATTTTAAACCATACTTGTCAATATCTGCAGCTCCCAGAATAGCCTTATATTCAAAGGTGGTGTCAGATGCTCTACAGGACAACTGGCAAAGGCGGCTGTGGAGGTGGTTTGGTTTGGTTTGTTTTTTCCCCAACTTTAAAGAGAAACTCTTCTTTTTAAAGTACCTTTATAAGGGGGAATCCCGTTCACCTCCTGAGCAACCCCCGTTGCCTTCTCAGCCGTTCCCGGGATGGCTTCTGCCTCGGGAAGGCTTCTGCCGCCCCGCGGGCAGGGGTGG
>NW_010449011.1:0-1172 GCF_000710305.1 Buceros rhinoceros silvestris | reverse complement strand
GGATACCTCGGACCCTCAACCCGTAACAATTAGTTACCTTGCAGTTTTGATTGGTTTGACGCTTTACCCTAATTGATTTGCCACTGTAATTGACTTTCTCCTCCACTGCTTTACCCTGTATGTTTTATCATTTTAAAGTGTAGAAGAAACACAGAATGGAATTAAATTCCCAGCAACTGCTTATTACCATCTTGTAGTGCTTTCATTTCCCTCCTCCAGAAACAACTACACATGGCTTCAGGTCTCTGCTGTGCCATCTTTTTACAAGTATCCGTTAAGTTTCTGAAATATTATTCCACTTCTTGGTATTTCTCCTTTCCTTTTGCTTTTCAGTACAGACATTTGCAGATCTTACTGTACTCCCCCACCACTTACCTGGAACCAATCCCAAAGTCATTAACATCCATAACTCTTTGCTCCATCGTTTCTACTTTGCCTTCCTCACTATGGAAGCAATGAGATTTTCACAGGGTACATAATAATCCACACAAGCAAAAAGCCTCCCAATTTACACAGTCCACAGCAGGCCATGGATTCTCACAAGTCTTCAACCAACAGAATTTGTCCTAGTGCTTGTTGCAGTGTTTTGATAGAGTGAACTGAGGAGCCTCTCTTTCTGATATGGAGTTACCTTTAATCTGTAACCACGTATTTCCTGAAACACCCAGCCGGAAACACACTGAAGGCCAAATTACATCTGATGCTCAAAGCAAGAATAAACAGGGTCATTGGGCAAGGCACCACTTTTGTTTGGTCTCACCTGTTCATCAGGCAGCACTAGAGCTGGTTGAGCACAATGATTCCCAGAGTTCCATGAAAGGGAGAGCAAGGGGGATCAATCATTCACTGCGTTGCTCTCTTAGTCCCATTTAACCCCCTTTTCTTGCTTCTCCATTAAAATAATTTTTGTCTAACTCCTGCGATATATAATTCCTCATATTCCCTTGCATGTCTGTTTTTCATCCTTGTGCACAGTTCTGATGTTATCTTTAACTGCAACTTTAACAATTTCCCTTTGTTTTCTTTCCTTCTTTGCTTCCACCTCCACTTCAGAAGTGTCTCATTTTCCTGCCTGGTGACTCCTTAATCTACTCCCTTGTTGCCAGCTCTTTTAATCTCTTACCAACCATCTTTCTCTTCCACACTGTCACCGGTTTGGCTGAGGTAAAAAA
>NW_010449010.1:0-1172 GCF_000710305.1 Buceros rhinoceros silvestris | reverse complement strand
CTAAAATGAAATTGTTTATACAGACAAAAAACACTTGATTTTATGGCATGGCAAGGAAAAAAGAAAAAAGATATTTTGTTTCTGACTTTTCTCAACAATCTCCCCTGAGCGAGCCTCCCATAGCTGGCACATAAAGCCCCTCTCAGTGTGGTGAATTAAGGGTAGTCCGTGCAATGCCTTATCAGCACAATAAAAATACGGAAGCCAGTCCTTGCAGGTGTGGTGTACAGCATAGCTTCTCCCAATGAATAAACTAGTCGTGGTCTACTTGAGGCACTCACCACTTTACACCATCATCGTTAAAGGCATTCCAGCTTCCAAAAAATCCATCAGCCCATGAGGGAGAGGGCTGCCATCCAGGCAACAAACTTCCCCCAAAACTTCTGCTATCTTAAGTCTCCCTACCCTTGTCTCCTCATGTGCAAGAAGAAGGTAGCGCAATGAAGGTGTTACAGTGGATAAATGGAAAGCTGCTTGCAAAATGGGGCTCAGATGATTGTGTGGAGCTGTCTGCTGGGAGCCGAGGAGTTCAAGGCTCTACGTGTGAGCAGACAGAAAAGACACTTTTTCAGCTGTGTCAGAGATCTGCTGGGGCAAGCAACCCCTCCTGACTGCAGCTGTAGTGCCAGAGGATGGAATTCACCAAGCAGCTGGAAAAGCTAGCCATATTTTATTGATAATGAAAGAGCAGGCCTTGTTTTCAGCTATAAAAGCACAGCAACAAGCAACATGGCCAGAAACATAATTTATTTCAAAAGCTGAGCAATGCTTGAGACAGCCCCTCCTGGAATACCAGAAGCATTTCAGAGAAACTGTTCTCACCTGAGCTAGGGTGCCAAGGGTTTAAGCAATTCTCAGATATTGTTCCTGTGAAAATGACATTAATTTTGCCATTTCCAGCAAGTCCAGGTGTTCACTGTTGTCATATACTGCAGGTAGGGGTTCGTTCCAGCCCACAGTTCTGCTGGCTTCCATTAGGCAACACTTGATTTGAGCCAAGTCTTCTTCATGTTTTAACAATGTGCATGTTTAACAGAGGGAGTTTATGGCAGTCTGTGAATGCTGCAAACTTGAGTACATTAGAAACGAAAATAGAGCTGAACTGAAACTCCAGATTTGATCCAAACCTCACAGCAGGAGCCTTCCATGTAACCGTCTAGGGGAAAAAAAAA
>NW_010449009.1:0-1182 GCF_000710305.1 Buceros rhinoceros silvestris | reverse complement strand
ATAAAATGCATTGAGTACGCTCTCCTGTTCACTTTGTTCCACTTTCCCACCACTGAATTCTGGCACATGGGAATCAGCCCTCAGCTGATGTAAACCTTTTTTGAGAATTGAACAGAAAATTATGCTAATATACAGAATATTTAACATTTAGAGATACCACTCATAACAGAACTGTTAATTCTTACTGAATTCTGACTTCCTGTCAGTGCTTGGAAATCAGACATTGCCGCTTTGTTCTGGGGTACTGGAAGGAGAAGGGTAGATACAAATGTGTATCTTGTAAAACTGCCCATAGCGGTTCCTTTGTCCCAGGAAAGGTTGGACAGGGCATCAAGCCTGGCCCTGTGTGGTTATTGGGTTTGGGTTTTTTTTTTTGGTTGGTTGGTTAGGTTTTTTGGTTAGGTTTTTTGGTCATCGCTGAATTTGGTTCTCAAACTAATCCAATAGCACCAGTGATAAATGTAAAACAACATTGTTTTCTTTACTTATTCCCCATTCCAGAGAAATGTGGTGCTGAGGTGCATGGTTTAGAAGTGACCTGGCAGTGCTGAGTTAATGGTGGGACTCGATGATCTTGAAGGTCCAGAACCATGACGGTTCTGTGATTCCCTGTGTCGTTAATAGATATGGATAAGTCACAGAATGAAAACCCTTGGCCATAAAAAGTTTGGCTTCTTGAGCTGATAATCCCACCTCAAAACCCATCACTGGAATCTTTTGGTCTAAACCAAATCTCCTTTGTAAAGGCTGATCCGTGTTTTAAAATAGTGGACAAACACTAGTGGAAAAGGCTGATCTGGAGAAATGCTTAATGGATTCAGGTGACAATGTGTCAGTGCCTTGTAATCCAAACTGGAACCAGTCATTATGTCACAGCCAAATTTTCTGTCCTGCCCTCATTCTGCTGTCATCACTCTTTGAAATCTGAGCTGCTGAAGTAAAAATGGGAGAGGACAGATAAATCTTGATCCCTCCTTTAAAAAACAGCAGCTTTCCACTTCAGAGACACTTGTGTTGAACAGGTGACTGATAAAGAAACACCTCGTTTTAAAACGTTTCTTGTAGGTGCAGACAAATACTGATGGAATAGATGGACTTTCCAATCTGTGGATAATTTTATGGTGATAGAAATGTAAAATTTACTGGAGAAATAAACCACCAGAAGGAGAGAGGGAGGGAGAG
>NW_010449008.1:0-1170 GCF_000710305.1 Buceros rhinoceros silvestris | reverse complement strand
TCTCAGCTCTTTTCCGGGTAAGGGCAGAATTTATTATCCCTTTGAAGATGGAAAGAAATTTTATTTTGAATCTGAAAGTACTGTAGCAGTTTTGGCCATAGTCTTTGTCATCCCTTGAAACCTTTCCCTTGCTGTCCTTGGAAATTACAATATTGCAGTGTGAGAACACCAGAAAAACTATGTCAATGTGTGCATGGCCTTCCTTTCATTTTGGGAGACAGAAGGATATTCTCAGCCTCCAGAAACTCACTAGGCCTTTGTCTTAGACTTATTTTTCCCAGCTAACTATTGGTACTGTATCCTCCTATTTTGGCTGATGTATTCCATCTGCTTAGTTTTGCTATTACCTTCTCTGAATATTTTACAAAGCTCTCGAAAGTGTGAAGTTCACCTATTTAGCCTGGGAGTAAGTAAGGAATCACCTGAATTTCCTTAAAAACTCTCTGGAGGCTTCATCGGTATTTCCTATGCCTGTTTTATGTATCTATGAGGAATTTTAGTACTGATGCTTCATAGAATTCAAAAACAATAGATCAAACATCAAAACCAAAAAAATTGCCTTCAGATTCTAAGATTGTAAAGCAATGATTTAATTTCAGTGAGGGAAGTGAGTGACTGTTAAATTGTTTCAAATTAATGAACTTTGAGATTAGTTTCAAGTTATGTTTTCAGGGTTTCATTTGGCTGAGTTGGAGGTGTTAAGGGATATTGAATTACTTCTAAAAAAATCAATTTCTATGAGCTTGTACAATCCATTGTACAAGCTGTACATTCCATTTAAAAGGAATTGTTTTAGCTGCAAATCAGATGCTATGCACATTTAACCAGAGCACACGTCATCCACTTGAAATACCCAGCTAAATACCGCAAGAAAGACCTGTTGAAGGAGAACTCTGTGATGGCAGCTCTGAGTCTCTATAAAGAGGTCAAGGTAGTGTAATACTAACCATTATTCTATGAAAGAATTTCAAAGCAAAAATCTGAGCACATTTAATTTCCAAGTTTCCCTGTGGGAGTTCTGCAAGAAGTTTTAGAGAAGACAGGTCCACACCCTGAAACACTGAGTTTGGTGCATCCACTATTAAGCTTACAGTGCTTACCCTTAATAATATTAACTTCGTGTCATGACCTCACAGGAGAATTTAAACAAGCTGATGACAAATCTACGGA
>NW_010449007.1:0-1173 GCF_000710305.1 Buceros rhinoceros silvestris | reverse complement strand
TGAAACAAACATTTTGGGAGGATGAAATCATGGTGGGCACATGGGATAGGAGCTCAGGTTTGGGAAGAAGTTTCTGGTGGGTGGTAAGGCAGTGATATTGCAAACTCAAGGTGTTAGCGAGAAGAAAATATGGGGTTAGGTTGGCAGTGTATTGATGTGGGAAGGATAAAGGTTAGGAGAAATTTGGGAAGGGAATAATGGAGGTAGTGGGTTTGGGGGTGGAGGAGGCAGTAGCTGAGGAGAGCAAATAGAGAATGAGCAAATTTTCAAGGCAGAGGGAGAACTTGGAAACTTAAACCAACAACAAACCCAAGATTAGCAGCAGGCACCGTAAGCACAGTAATGATAAGATCATGATGGGAGACAGGCTGTTGCCTGCGGACATCCTGTCCTCATTTCATGTGTTGAGCTCTTCTGGCAAAATCGCCATTGTGGTTTGTGAAGCAAAGCGTGGTACACTATTGAAGGTTTGGCTGGGAGGTGCCAGCTTATGTTGCCTGGACCTGTTGCACCTGGTCCCCCAAAAGTGCCATCAAAATTTTAGCTGTCCTGTGACAGACAAGACAGAGCAGCAGACAATCTCAGGAGGAAGCCAGGGTAGCAAAGCCCTCATGTCGCAGCATGCAGAGCTGCTGAACTCAGGCAGACACATCTTCAGGGCCATCTTGTTTACACTTCACCTGATTTCTGGTGCTGCTGGAGGCTGTATCCTACTGAACTGGAGTGGTATAATGCAAAAGAAGTGGAAAAGCTACAGCCCAGAGAGCTGAGAGAGCATTTATGGGAAGTGGTTAATGGCAGCGCAAGCTCTGGTGATTAAAAAGCCTGCTGCAGCCTCATGTCTTTGATCTTACCGTGGCACTTGTCCCATCGATCATTCCAATGTATTGCCCTATCTATGCACATTTGCTCTTTGTAGAACTATTTACACAATCCATCCTCATTAGATTATCAGGTGATTTACTCCCTGTCTACACAAAACCAGTCCGCAATGAGTGGATTCCATTGATGTGCGAGGGGGTTTTGTACAGTTCAGTTGATGCTGAAGTAAATGGCACTGCCATAAACTCATGGGTTTATAGTATGTGTGTTTGTGGGAGAATGTGGATTAAGGAGTTGGCAGAATACCAGTTACACTGATGTTGATCACTCTACAGAACGAACCTTCAAAAT
>NW_010449006.1:0-1177 GCF_000710305.1 Buceros rhinoceros silvestris | reverse complement strand
CATAATATGTAATTATATAATTTTTAAAAAATTATATGAAACTTGCTATTTTCCCCAATATTTAGATTACGTCTCTTTCATTTCAGTAAGAACTAACACTCTGCATTTATTAAATACATCTGAATGTAACCAAGTTATACTGAGTATTTCATTGGACTTCCTCGTGGTATTTCAGAGTTAACCCTGGATTCTTATCTTATTAAGATTCTTACCTCTTAATCAAGTAGTGCCTGAACTTCTTATTCAGGATTCGTGATACTCGGTACTTGAACTTGTTAAGTTCTTGAAATGCGTAGATAGTAATGTGTGTTACACTGCTTCAGAGAAAGAACACAGCCTGTGGAGGAGTTTGCATTTGCTAACAGTGTGCTTGTTAGAAGGAAATGAGTATGTGGATCTGCAGGCAGCAGGTATTGCACTGGAAGCAGATATTTAGGTGGGTTAGTTCTCTAGGTCTGAAAAATATGAAATGCTGTCTGTCCTTTCTGAAAAGTAGCCATTAACTGGCCAGAAGTGAGTAAGGTAGATAATGCTATGTATCTTGGACTGTATTTTCCTCATCCTAAGAATTCTGAAATAGCAGTAGTTTGTGATGGTGAAAGATCTTCAGGACAGAAAGTGCATGATGAAATACTGACTATTGTTGTAATCATACAGAATAAAAATTCATGTGATATGACTTGAAAAATGCAAGTGAACAATATGAGGGGTTTTTTTAATGCTCTTCCTTATTCTTAGGGGCCTAGGCAATTTTAAAAAATGTTTTTCCTTCTCAGTCAGATGGCTGATTGTCTGGATTAGCTGATGCTAGATTTATTTTCAGAATCTGAAGATAGGTCAGCGTATTGCTGATCTCTAGATCCCCAGAATGCTTAGATAACATTTAATACAGTGTAGTCATATAACCTTAGCAATATTTAGAAAGCTATGTCAGTTCTTTCAAGGTAAAATATAGTAAAAATACAGTATTTTCTGTTTCTTATGGCAAGTTCTTTTTGTCTCCTTTTCTCTTTCATAAGTTTTAAAATGGTAGCTACAGGGGAGATCACCATGTGAAAGCATTACATGAAGTAACATTGGCATTTTTTATACTAAAAACCAGACAACTCTCTCTTCCTTGTGAACATTTAAGCAGATGGAAAACACAACAACAACTAGTAATATTATATTGTTAACT
>NW_010449005.1:0-1174 GCF_000710305.1 Buceros rhinoceros silvestris | reverse complement strand
TTCCTAATAAATTTACAATAAGTTTTGGTTTAAAGGCAGTATTTTTTCTTTGTTAGTGGGTGTATTTAGAGCCGCACAAGCGGCTCTGTGCATGCAGGAATAGAGCTATGTCGCCGCCGCTCTCCTACGGGATGAAACTCGAAGCAGTAGCACAGGGGCAGGAATTGCTTGTTAAATGTCTGTTACAGATTTCATCCAGAGCAGGACGTCTCCCAGCATCGTGGTGGTGGTGCCCACGATGCCCTGCAGGTGCTGGTGGAGGTGCATGGTCTACAAGAGGAGCCCTGCCGGGAAAGGGGGAAGATGAGTGCATCGGTGCGGGCACCCAGGGGTGGGGTGAGGTGGGCACAAGGGATCTCATCCTGCGCAGCTCCCAGCCAGCAAGGGGAGCCCAGGCTTGGCTTTGGGTTCGACAGGGGCTTGAGCAGGGGAGCGCAGTAAGTCTTTGCTTTGGTGGTAGCAGGTGATGCAGGAGCACGTTTCGGCTTGGGAAACGACCAATCCCACCAGCACTGCCGTGTAATATTAGTGGAGTCCTGCGCGTGGTCCTGTTGCACTGCATCCCAGACACCGGGATTTTTGCACGCAAGTTGACCTGCCTGTGTGAAGCCTGTCTGCGGTAGCAGGCATTTGTGGTTGGAAGCAGCTGGGCACGGGAATGCATGTGTCTGAGCAGCTTACGTCTGCACCGCTGGGACTGGCACCACCACTGTTACATCCCAGGAGAATTGAAAAAGAAAAAAAAAGTTATATGGGTTTTAGGTCATTTCCTTGCCGTTGTAAGAAAAAGCATTCTTTTAGTGCTAGTAAAAATGCACTGCATTGTGGGAAGAGAGGTTTTGCTACCTGGAATGGGTTTTTTTCAGGCTTTAAGGACACGCTTTGATGGCCAGCCCTGCGTCCTGCCCCAGCAGGAGTGGCATGGGCCACGGGATGATCCCTGGCCATCCAGGGCTGCAGCAAAGTGCAGCTGAAGAGCCTTTTGCTTGCTCACGTGGAAATGGCTTCATCATAGGTGGGTGGTGAGGATGTTTTGCACTGCTTTCCACCAGGACTTGAAAAGCAGGAGAGGGATGGATCATCCTGCAGTTAGCTGTAGTGTGTGCTATACCCGTGCTTTATAGCTGCCCCCAAAACCACTTGTCCAAGCGCATGGAGAGCACAGAAGTCAAAG
>NW_010449004.1:0-1175 GCF_000710305.1 Buceros rhinoceros silvestris | reverse complement strand
CCTCCAGCCTTCTGGGTTGTGGGGTTGATTTTCTGCAAGTCACGCTGGTCCCGACCCCTGCGTTGCTGCCCCTCTGCCATAGCCACCGGGGCTCGCCGTGGCTGCGGTACCTGAAGGGTTATCTCCAAGTGACCAGCCGGGAGCGGAAAACCAGCTCAAAACCCAAATTCCAATAAAACCCCAAAACCTTCATTTCAGGCTGAACCTGGGTTCTCAGCCCGTACATGGGGCGCGGGTGTCACCTGCCTCTCTGAGGGCCCATCGTTCTTTAACACCATTGTACAAACTACAACACCCAAATGTCGCTAACTCAATGACCAGCCACCGCCCGTGTTTGCTGCCCAGATGGCCACTCCTGTTTTCCCTGCCAGGCTCTGCTCCACACACATGCGGGACAGGGCACACCTCACTGCGTGCCGCTGTGCGACCGGCTCCATCCCTGCCCCGCCTGCTGCATCTCATAAAACCGGGGAGCTGTAGGAAACCACTGCTGAAATGCAGGCGAGTTCCTCAGAGCACCCTACACCCCATGTTGCTCAGGAAAAGGCATTTCCAGGCTTCTCTTCTAAGTCTGCCTGATGAATCCTAGTGCCGTGAAAGGTTTTAGATGATTACTTCTAGAGTTTCTCAAAGCATCTCAAACAATGCAAACACCTCTGTGTTCTGCTGCTCGGTGCTGCGGCTGCTGAAGACTATGGATGGCGAACAAATTAATCACTGCAGAGATCTCTGAGATTATTTACGGGTGGCTGGATTGCTGTCCTTTACACAAGGCGGGGCTTCAGGCATACAGTTAAATGTAATTCCTGATGTATGCTCTGTGTTTACTTATATATTGCAAGCACGTGCCTGTCTTTGAAGATCGTAGAGGATGGATCTTTCCGCTGGTGCCCGGTGACAGGACCAGGGATGATGGGCACAAACTGAAACATAGGAGGCTCTGTCTGAACGTCAGGAAACACTTTTTTACTGTGAGAATGACCAAGCACTCAGGTTGTGGCGTCTCCATCCTTGGCGATGCTCAGAAGCTGCTGGCACACAGTCCTGGGCAGTTGGCCCTGGGTGACCTGCTTAAGCACTAGACACCTCTAGAGGTTCCTTCTCACCTCGAACCCTCTGCAGCTCTGTGAGAAGGAAACAAAGTGATGTTGTTCTTGTATCTAAAAGAAACTGAT
>NW_010449003.1:0-1170 GCF_000710305.1 Buceros rhinoceros silvestris | reverse complement strand
TTTTTTTTTTTCTGAGAAAAATATTAAAGTGTAATGGTTTGCTTGTGTTTAAAGGTGTATTTCAGAGACCAAAAAAAATCAGAGAGCGATATAAGAAGACCCAGTTCCTGTGTTAAAGTACTTTGGATAAAAGTAGTAGGGAAATGGAGCAAAAGGTTCTACACTTATAGAAGTATTGCAACAGCATGAAGAGATACCTGCCAATGTGCCAAGATAAGGCAAAATAAGGAAGACACAGATGAAACAAAAGACAGGTTTTTGTTTGCTTTGATCCTTTCAGTGTGTATTTTCTTTTATTTCCTGAGACATAACTTCGATAACTTTTCTTGCCCTTTTTGTGCCTTTTTAATTTGAATTTTAGCTTGCTTTCTGTTTTCTATATCAATCCATCAGAAGAACAGTCACAGAGTCTGCAGAGCACTTGGAAAACTCATCTAGTTCATCCTCAGCTGAAGGTAGGATGAACTGTTACTATATCATTACTAACAGATTTTTTTTTAACCCCCACAGGAAGTAACTTTACAACCTAGTTGGACAATCCCTTCACAGGCTTTAAGGTGCTAAAAATTAGCATTTTCCCTTACCTTTAATATGAAGATTAAACTGCTCACAATTCATCTACTCTCCTTTGAGTCCTTTGAGAAGAAAGTAAGCTCATTAGTCCCAACAGATTAGAAACTGTATCCAATGCAAGTACTTTCAACCTGCTTCTGTAGCAAGCACAGACCATAATCCCACATCATTCGCATGTTCACAACATCTCATCTTATTATCAAGAGAGCTGAATCCTCTTCAATAACATTTACCTTGGGAATATACTTGTCCCTTGACCCTCCAGTAAGAGGACTAAAAAATACTACCTGAGTTCTACCTGCATTCATTCACAGACCTCAAGAGTCACATCTGATTTTTCATTTCCTATTGCCAGTGTCTATAAGAAAGAGTCATTCTGGGCATAGTCATGGTGGTAGATAAACTACCACAAACTTTCTGAGGCTTGGTGGATTTATGCTCCCGGAGGACAACTTTGTTTTTAAAATGCCTGATCCATTTGTGAGGATTTTAGATACTTCCGCCTCCTTTTCATTTTTTTGCCTTCCCTATGGTGTCTTTCTTTTCCTTTTCCTTACAGCCATATCCGCTGCCTGTAGAGAATACCTTCCTCATCTC
>NW_010449002.1:0-1174 GCF_000710305.1 Buceros rhinoceros silvestris | reverse complement strand
AGCCGGGCGCCCTGCAGAATCCTTGGCCAATTTACTGAAACTGAAGTTTCAGTTTTGGTGAAAGCTAAATCTATGACAGCTCTGACAGGCTATTGGAGTGATTCATTTCTCCCTGATAATTCAAAAATGGAGCTGATAGCAGCGAGCACTCAGTTTCTCCTCTATTAAGCATCATTTATTGCCTGCACCGTCAGCACCTTTTACCCTCCCGGGCAAACCCAGCCAGCTCCATCTCTTGCCCAAATCCCGGGCCAAGCCCATCCAAAAACTGCCCTGTGCTTAAAACCACCTTGTGCTCTCACGTCAGCTCTTCCAGAGCTGAGGGTGGGAGGAAGAGGAGAGCTGGGCGATAGGCATGTGCACTTCAGCAGACCGTGGTCTGGTATCTGCCATGCTGCTGCCCGGAGCCTGGCGCTGCCGGTGGCATCAGTCTCGGTGCTGAACACTGATGCCATTCTCTGTGACTGTTCATTTGAATATTCAAAGAAAGGAACTTCAGCTTCAGTTTTCTAAACCTTAACAAGCCTTTTCCAAAGAAGAGCCCGTTGGTGGGGAGTAGAAGCCCAGAACTGCCTGCACAAGCTCTACGTGAGTCGTGGGAGCATCCACGGGCTTCGGCTGGGGATTCCCAGGCTCACTGTGGGAAAACCCTGTCTTTGGAATGGACTGTTTTCATCAATTCTGGCTCATTTTATTTTTTTCTCCCCTTTGGTTCTCTGTCTCACGTCTCTTTTAGATTGCCTACACTCCGAGGTGCAAACCTGCTCTGTCAACAGCACAACCCGGTGTCCGTGGGAGCTCCCCAGGATGGCAGCAACAAGCGAAGCATCACAACGGCTGGTAACACGGATTGTAATTGTGGTGCTAATTGCAAGAGAGAAAAAAGTTTAAAATTAGAAGGAAGCAAAGTAAACAGAAGTAAATCCTGCAGGGAAGGAGCACATGGGGGCTTCTTGTGGGTTTGGAAAGGGGGGCTTTGATTTGCTTAGAGCATCTTTCACATTCACTGATTACGGCTCTTGCCCTTGGAAAGACTTTTCAAGAAAGTTTCGTTTCTCTGTGAAATATTGGTCCTTGCAAGCCAGCAAGGCAGCTCCAGATCTGGACCATATGTCAGCAGTTTCTACACATCGCAGTTATGTTTGCTCGGAGAAGCCCACTTGCTAATGTGTCA
>NW_010449001.1:0-1172 GCF_000710305.1 Buceros rhinoceros silvestris | reverse complement strand
ATCACACCAGGTTTCCCATGGGACGACTGATCTAATCTCCCGATTTCTGCAGCAGAGGGCAAACGCTTCTACCAGGACCGTGAACCATCCAGCCCTTGGCTGCTCCTGGATGCACCCCAAGGTGGGGGCAACCTCTCCACTGCTGCTTCACCCCACAGACCCTGTACCATCCTCTCCAGAACATGCATTTCATCCTCCCTCGTGTTTGCAGCGCTGAGCCCGGGACACCCAGGTGCAGGGTGCTGCAACAGCCTGGAGCAGGGCTGGGAGAGCGAGCTCAGGGAAGAAAATGGGGTTTGCTATAAAATTGTAGTGGGTTTTGCTCCACGAAAAAACCCAGGAGCTCCCGGCGCAGGAGGCAGGGGAGTCTCTGCAGACTTACCCTGCTCCTCCCTAGGCCTGGCTTTTGGCTACCTCAGAGGCAGGACATGGAGCTGGATGGAGCATCTGCATCCACCCCTGAGGATTGCTCTTGGATTTACGCCCTGGGAAGCAGCTCGCACCCTCTGCTTCTCTGACCCAGGGCAGGCTGGCCAAGGCTCTGAGTGCATGGAGGTGCACAGTGGCTGGGAAAGATGGGGGAGTCCCTTAAGTGGGGGGAAGAGAGGGCCATGTCCCCAGTCCCCACCTGCATCACCAATGCAGCTACTGGCAGCAGAGACGCTGTGGCAGTTCCGGCTCAGCATGGAGGTGCTGGGCCCTCTTCTGTCATCCCACTGGTTTGAACTGGGATCACTGCGGACTGGCGCGTCATCGCACTCCAGCTTCAGAACCTTGGGCGCGACCTGGCTGCCCCTTGATGTGCAGTTAAACCTCCGCCTGGGACATGTGGTGACATGGGGAGTCTGGAAGAGAGGAGAGCATGGTGGACGTAAGGTGCTGGGGTGGTACCTCCTGGCCCCCAAAGGCCTGTCTGGGATGGTTCTTACTGGGCTCGTCTCCAAGTTCTCAAGGCTGATAGTGAAGGTGGGCACGATAGTCTGGCTCTCGGGCTGGACTGGCTCCTCTTGCTGTGGAGAGAGCGTGGAGCAGCATTAGAGTGAGCCTCTGTGGGGCTGGGGTGTCCCCAGGCAGCAGGCAAAGTCAAGGGGGTGGGCAGAAACATCCTCAGCGGGGGAAAACTGAGGCATATCCGGGCCCTCTGGCTCGGCTCAAGGCTTCTGCCTGGGCTG
>NW_010449000.1:0-1170 GCF_000710305.1 Buceros rhinoceros silvestris | reverse complement strand
TTATTCCAAGTGCTGAGCATCTTTGCCCCCCAGGAGGTATGCCCTGACATGAGACTCCTCTCTGTGACCTTGAGGATGGGGATGCATCAGCCTGTACAGAGGCAGGGAGCGAGACAGCACTTTCCCAGAGAGAAGGCAGAAAGCCAGCTCGCTGCATTACTGAACCCTACAGCTATCGCTGAAAAGCAGCAGCAGGACTTGGCGGAGCCTGCTGGGGCTCTGCTCAATGAACTAGCCCGTCCCTCCGAGCGGGATGCGTTTGTTCCCACTCCTCTTCCTTCCCCCTGCAGCCACTTTAGCATCAAAGGGATTTCCCTACGCGGGGCAAGGCGACGCTCTGCTCTCGTGCTGCGCGCTCCGAGCATCGCTGGCACAGCTCCCCGCAGAGCATTTGTTAGCACTCAACTGGGAGCAGCAGGAGGAAGGGGGTGGCACAGGAATCTGAAATAGCTCCTGGCTTTTCCCTGCATCCCTCCACCCTCCTCAAACTTTCCCCAGCTGGGAACTGGATACCCCACTGCCAACCCACCCCAGACTCTCCAACAGATGCTTTTATGAACTTGTCATAATTTCAGGTTTCTATTTGAAAGGGAGGCATCAGACCCAAAGCCACATGGACACCAAAACCCGACCCTAGGTCTGCTACAAAGGGTCCTGTCCTGGCTACGTGTCCTTGCACGTCCTGAGTGCCACCAGACTCAGCAAGGCGATGGTGAAGCGCCTTCCCTGTGCTCTGGGCTCTGCTGTAAATCCCCGCACTGCTCCAGGACCCAGCTGAAACACCCCTGAGCCTGGCCACTGGCTTTGCCTCCCTCTTTTCTCGCATAAAAGGAAAGCATGGAGCACACTCGGAGCCTGAAGTAGTTTGCAAACAACCCAGCCACATTCTCCGAATCCTTTCTGGCTCTAGAGGGGCATTGAAACACTTGATTAAAGAGTTGTGTGAGATCTTCAAGTGGCTGTAATAAAGAGAAAAGCAGGTCAGATTTTGGCCTCTCACCAACTCAGACACCATTTCATTAAGTCGCGTTGAGCCATTAACACAACTGCCAGCGGGAACCTGATGCTGTTTGAGGGTTCCCAGCCACACCTCCACCTCTATCTCCCCAACCCCAAACCCCTCTTGTGTCTGGAAAACCTTGTGCAAAGGAGGAGGGGGCTGCTTTAGAA
>NW_010448999.1:0-1169 GCF_000710305.1 Buceros rhinoceros silvestris | reverse complement strand
TTTTTTTTCTTTTTTTCCCCTGTGTGTTACTTCTAGTTTCATGTATCTTGGTGGATTGTTTTTCAAAATGTGGGGGAAGAGGATGAAAAAAGAGCATGTGGAAGAACCACATACATACAGGTATATGGTGGGAAAGGAAGCTCTAACAAACCAGCTCCTGCTTCCCATCTTTGACTTGTTGGACTGTGCCTTTTGGTGTCAGTTTTTGATGGCTGTAACAGTTCTTTCTGTTATAACTTCTGAGAGACAAGGGGTATGCAAAAAAGGGTAAACCTGTGTGGGAGGAAGTTTTGATTAGTCTAGACGGAGCTTCCTTGACATAATGTAGATAATTGTTCCCTAGCCTCCTGCAGCCGAGCAGCTCGGAGCAGCTACAGCAGCAGTGTACCTGTGCCTGTTAAACCAGAAGTTCTGCCTATTGTTTTTCCTGCCTTCATCACTTTCCACCGCTACAGTCCAGCCATGTTATACGAGGACATTAAGCATTCAGCATCCAGAATGTCTAGACAGGCTGAAAGACTGACTGTGCTCCATTTCTCAGAGTTGACTTTCCTAAGAACTAAAAGGCTGATCGGAAAGGGAAGGTGGCAAAGTTCCTAATATGAGGCACATCTTCAGGCTGCTTTCTGAAGTGAGTATGGAGTAACACACTCTGGTAGGAATTTCTAGCAGTGCACAAAATACCTATGCAAGCCTCCCCCTGCTCCCTAGAGAGGCTTCAAGCCTTTGACGAGTATTGCTAATGTCTTTAACAGCTTGCACTTGTATTCTAAGGATACAAGACTACACAGAAACGTACCCTGCTAGCTGGTAATGTCCTGCTTAAATAAGAGGAAAGGATCAAAGTGTGACTTGCTACAAAAGATGGGAAAGCTGTTTTTCGTGGTAGAAACAAATGGTTTCCAGTTAAAGTATGGGACCTGTGGACCAACAGATAGATCTTGCTGTGCATATCTGTTGGCAATGCTAAACAAGCAAGTAAATGAAAAAGCCAAACTATTTTCCATATAACCTTTGAAATTTTTTTCAGTGCTGACCTTAGTCTCTCTCTGCATAGGGAAGAAGCAAGTACTGGTTTCCTGCAGGGTAGAAATGAACATTGCCTCTAGAAGCTTTGTAAACTGAACCATAGAAGAGCAGCTTTGTGACTGTGTACGTTTGATACAGAA
>NW_010448998.1:0-1170 GCF_000710305.1 Buceros rhinoceros silvestris | reverse complement strand
CCCGGGGGCGGCGGGAGGCGGGAGGCACAGCGGGCGGGCGCTCCCGGCAATGTCTTTCAGCACCGTGCTTTGCGGCCTCCCTCTGCTTCCACTTGGCACCCTCGCTGCAGAGCCGTTTGGCTTGTCCCTCCTTGCGCTTTCAAAGGCTGCCTGCTCACTGAAAGACACTTTCTCCGCCTGCTAGCTTCGTTTCCTAACCCCAGATCTGCTTCCTTCCCACAGCCCCCATCTCCCAGATGGACGACCTCTAAAAACGGGTCGGTTTGTCTCTGTTTCACCCACTGACATTTTCTTTTTCCACTCTTTTGTTGTGGTTATTCTGACCACAGTACAACCGCGTACCTCTCGCTCGTAAGAAAGAGGGATACTTTCAGTCTGATACGAATTGCTTCCGTAGGATGAAGAAAGCAGTTGCCATGAATACGTAAGGCTATACCATATACTTAGGATACTGGAGACGTATGTTGGCCATTTCCTCTCTGACACCCCTGTGTTACTTTTATGGCGGACCACAGCCCTGCTTACGAGTGTACCGAAGGATAAACTCTTTCGGGGACAATGAACACACAGAACAGGTAGGGGCGTCGCTGCCCCGACCGCTTCTTTTTCCCTCCTTTACCGACAGACCCACAAACCGCGGACAGTACAAGGAAACGTTCAGCCTCGTAGGTTTCACAAACTGGAAAAAAAACCAAAAACCCACACACAAAACAAAACCAAAAACCCCACCCTCCACCAGCGGCTTCAGCAGCGTTAGGGAAGTTTCGACTCGTAAAGCTGGCCGATAGATCGAGTTGTATTTTTCGCTAAAAAAGCCCGATATGGTGAGTGCGCCGAACCTTCTGCCGTCGCCGCTCTGCCCCCGAAAACAGCCCACCCAAACAGGCAGCGAACGGGCTCGGTCCGTCGCCGCGAAGCTCGGGTAGAGCCGGCGTATCGGCAGCAGCGGAGCGGTCCTCAGCTTTTGTCTCCGTGCGCTGCCGTCTTCCTTTCTCTGTTTCTAAAGTTTTAGGCGCTCGCTCTGAACTGTTTTTATAGACCTGGAGCCCACGGCTGTATTTTTTTCTTGTACCTCCTTTGGCTTGGGCTTAAGCCACTGGCAGAGAAAATAAAAAGAAGGCAGGCAGTCGGTCAGACAAGCAGGAGGACAGGAGGGGGAAAGAGCTGGGA
>NW_010448997.1:0-1167 GCF_000710305.1 Buceros rhinoceros silvestris | reverse complement strand
TCAAAGAAAGTATGCCAAATCCACACGTACAGCAGAAACGGAGTTTCTAGTCTGGAGGGCTATCAGCCAGGATGCACACGTAAGAAGAAAGCCTCATTTCTAGCACTAAGGATTCGAACAAGAACAGCAAATCACCAGAAGAGTCTGTCATAGAGGTATATAAAAAAGGAAACGTAAACAAGGAGAGTGTCGTGTATGTACCAAGTAAACCCAATTAAATAAGCCAGTACTTTGTTAGGAACTTCCAGAAGCAAACGAAGCAAATCTTAACAGTTGGTTGTCACATTCACAATTCTTTTGGCTTCATAAAAGCAAAATGAACAGATATCAGAGATTTCTTCTCAGGGAAACTGCTTCTCCGTTCTCTAAACCCTGAAATATGCTGTTATTCTTAAACCGTGTCATCAGCTCATGCATTTGCAAACTGCACCCATCGGCCATGCACACCACGTACAGTATTTGTCAGCTAACTGTTAAACTTTGCCCTAAAAGCATCTAAATATCATAATGCCCCTGGTTCGACAGGTTTGTCGAACAGCCCATCCAGATTTCTGAAAACACATCGTTACTGCAATAACATTCTACAAGATTACCCAATGCTAAGATTTCATCTTTACCCAGTTTGCAAACTCCAAAACAAACATGATGAACAAGATCAGATGTAATTAATCCATTAAGAACCTGTGATTTCAAATGTTTTACAGTAAGCTGATAAAAATTGCTAGAAAATAACAGTACAATCCGCTTTGCATTTTTGTTTGTGGGTTGGTTTGGTCTGGGTTTTTTTTGTAATGTGGATATGTTAGTAAAAAATTTATTTACTACTTCCCCCGTAACAAATTCTTGGCTTTTAACTGGTTATGCAATATAATTAGTTTGAATTACAGCTAGGGGGATTTAGTCTCCAGAGCCATTGAAAAGATCTTTACTGAGCAAAATCTTATGTTTCACTAAATAACATTCTGGAAATAAGTGACTGAACTGATCTGGATTCCTATATTTTTGAAGGCCTTTTATGGACAACGAAGCTTTCAGATATAGCCTCTCTAATATCTTCTGCTTACTAATCTCAAATGATTTGGAGAAGTGTACCTAGATTATTATGAATAATTCACAGCTGCAAACATCAGTTTCTCATGGTAAGTTACAAAAACAAATAAACAAACA